>NC_084574.2:35400000-35560000 GCF_033978685.3 Nerophis lumbriciformis | reverse complement strand
TTTTAGACACGTATTCCTCGGCAGCTCACCACTGGTCACCGATGTATGCGAGTGACAGGGAGAAAAGCTCAGACTCACTTGGGAACCACCTGTTGGTTCGCATTGAATAAAAGACGACCCTGTTGACTTCGGACTTTGTTCTCAGGGGGGAAACCACAGTCTTATATTTGGGTCAATAAGATATTAAAGAACAAATGGAGTGTATCACTCTCTGCTTCTGGTCCCCACATTGACCCTTAAGGAATATTGAGTAGATCACTAACCCATAGCTATCCATCCATAATAGCAGGGCTGTCAATTTTTTTTCTACTAATGGCCACACTGAAAAATCAATGCATACAGGGGCCATTTTGATATTTTTCATTTTCAAAACCAATACAATATATAGATTGTTTTTTTAACCTTTAGGACTAATCTTTTAAGTTCGATCCTGCGTACCTGGAAGGGTCTCAGTCATAAAAATAAAAAAAATAAGTCACACACATATACATATACATATACATACATACATATACATATACACACACATACATATATATATATATATATATATAAATATATATATACACACTAGAGATGCGCGGTTTGCGGACACAACCAAGGAGTCCGCGGATTATCCGCGGGTCGGGCGGTTGAAATAAAAAAAAAATTAGATTTTAAATAGATTCAGGCGGGTGGCAGTTAAACCAATTCGGAAATATATATACATAGTTAAATGTTGTTACCCACAACGAGCAGGCACCTGCAGCATATGCCACAACAGAAGAAAAAAAAAAAAAAGAAATGGACACTTTTACGGAGCGGAGAAGGGACGCCTCGCCGGGGTCCGGGACCGAGGCCCCTTCCCCCGAGAGGGCCCCACCGGGAGCCGTAGCTGAGGCGATCCGCGAGAGGGGCCCGACACACGTCCAGGGTCACCACCGCGCCCACCGCACCGACACCCCGCCTCGTCCGCCTTCGCCGCGGCCGGCGTCACGCGCAGCAGGTAAGCAGCTTACCTGCCCGCCACCCCCGTGGCCGGGGGCTCGTAACAGGGGTCACTCCGCGCGCTCCGCCCGCGCAGCTTACCTGCCCGCCACCCCTGTTGCCGGGGGCGCGTAACAGGGGTCACTCCGCGCGCAGTGCGCTCACGAAAGGGGTGGGGCTCACCCTGGTTGATATAGACAGCAGCTAGGACGGTGGCCATGGAAGTTGGAACCCACTAAGGAGTGTGTAACAACCCACCTGCCGAATCAACTAGCCCTGAAAATGGATGGCGCTGGAGCGTCGGGCCCATATACCCGGCTGTCGCCGGTAGCGAGACGCGCTTGGAGGTGCGCTCAGCGCGGCTCCCATATGATTGCACACTGGTGTGCGTCTGGGTCGTGACAGCGTGGCACGCGAATGTCTGTGCTGCATTGGATCAGTCTCCTTTCTTTAACAGGCAAAAGCTTTATAACCTCACTAATGCCTTGCATCGTCTATATTAGATATATAACAACGGGCGGGTGCGGGCGGATGCGGTTCTGATCAAATGTTAGATCGGGTGGATTGCGGATGGTTGACGACTTTCTGATGCGGTTGCGGATGAAATAATTGCCTATCCGCGCATCTCTAATACATACATATACATACACACACATATATATATATATATATATAATATATACAGTATACTTTTTTTTCAAAACTTAAATCTCTAGATCAACTTCAGATCCATTTGTCAATATAAAATCAAAAAAAACATTTGTATATTTATAATCTTTTTAAAGAAAACCCCTTGTTTTTATGGCCAAAACACACAATATACAACATTTTCCCCCAAAACATGTTCAGACTGGAATATTTTGAGTTGAGTTAAAACTAGGGATGTCCGATAATATCGGACTGCCGATATTATCGGCCGATAATTGCTTTAAAATGTAATATCGGGAATTATCGGTTTCAAAATTATCGGTATCGGTTTCAAAAAGTAAAATTTATGACTTTTTAAAACGCCGCTGTGTACACGGACGTAGGGAGAAGTACAGAGCGCCAATAAACCTTAAAGGCACTTCCTTTGCGTGCTGGCCCAGTCACATAATATCTACGGCTTTTCACACACACAAGTGAATGCAAATCATACTTGGTCAACAGCCATACAGGTCACACCGAGGGTGGCCGTATAAACAACTTTAACACTGTTACAAATATGCGCCACACTGTGAACCTACACCAAACAAGAATGACAAACACATTTCGGGAGAACATCCGCACCGTAACACAACATAAACACAACAGAACAAATACCCAGAACCCCTTGCAGCACTAACTCTTCCGGGACGCTACAATATACACCCCCCGCTACCCCCTACCCGACCCCCCTCCCCCTCAACCCCGCCCACCTCAACCTAGTCATGCTCTCTCAAGGAGAGCATGTCCCAAATTCCAAGCTGCCGTTTTGAGGCATGTTAAAAAAAATAATGGCAGTGCCATGTTGGCATTTTTTTCCATAACTTGAGTTGATTTATTTTGGAAAACCTTGTTACCTTGTTTAATGCATCCAGCGGGGCATCACAACAAAATTAGGCATAATAATGTGTTAATTTCACGACTGTATATGTATATCGGTTGATATCGGAATCGGTAATTAAGAGTTGGACAATATTGGAATATCTGATATCGTCAAAAAAGCCATTATCGGACATCTCTAGTTAAAACACACAATAAACAAAATTTTCCCCCAAAAAATGTTCAGAGTGGAATATTTTGAGTTGAGTTTAGTTTGAGTTTATTTGTAACATGCATGCATACAACATGATGCATCACAATTTCCAGTTCCTTTTCTCAACATGTTTGAAAAGGAGTAGGAAGAAGTAGAGTGTATTTAATCCTACACCTTCTCCTTTACATAGCAGTTGCTAACACTTTTGTTCACTTCCTGTTCTCAATTTATTCACAATATACTCCACAACTAATAACATTAAAAATAAATGAACAATAATTAGTGAAGTAAGTTATATTTCATATGGTCAGATAAATAAGATTATCTATAAAATGAATGGATGGATGAAATAAATTAAATGTTTATCATGGTTCTTCTTTTTTGTACTTTGTAAACACTTTAAGTTTGAAGAGTTTGTTGAAGTGGATCATATTAGTACATTGTTTGATTTCTCTGCTTAATCCATTCCATAATTGAATTCTACATACTGATATACTGAAGGTCTTAAGTGTTGTACGTGCATACAAATGTTTTAAATTAGATTTTTCTCTAAGATTATATTTCTCCCCTTGTTGAGAACAATTGTTGTACATTCTTGGCTAGCAGGTTATAGTTTGCTTTGTACATCATTTTAGATGTTTGCAAATTCACTATGTCGTGGAATTTCAGTATTTGTGATTCAATAAATAAAAGGGTTTGAATGTCCTCTATATCCAACATGATAAATTATTATAACTGATCTTTTTTGTAACACAATTAATGAATGAAGTGTACTTTTGTAGTTATTTCCCATATTTCTGCACAACAACTTAGATATGGTAACACTAGTGAGCAGTTTTGTTTTATTCATTATTGACGTGTTTCTTGCTACTAGTGGTTAGAGTGTCCGCCCTGAGATCGGTAGGTTGTGAGTTCAAACCCCGGCCGAGTCATACCAAAGACTATAAAAATGGGACCCATTACCTCCCTGCTTGGCACTCAGCATCAAGGGTTGGAATTGGGGGTTAAATCACCAAGAAAGATTCCCGGGCGCGGCCACCGCTGCTGCCCACTGCTCCCCTCACCTCCCAGGGGGTGATCAAGGGTGATGGGTCAAATGCAGAGAATAATTTCGCCACACCTAGTGTGTGTGTGACAATCATAGGTACTTTAACTTTAACTTTATGTTGTACATTTTTTTATATGAGATTTCCAAATCATTTTATCATCACTCATTATACCCAGAAATAGGGATGTCCCGATCCAGGTTTTTGCACTTCCGATCCGATACCGATATTGTTTTTGCATTTCCGATCCGATACCGATACTGACCGATACCGATACTGGCCTATCCGAGCATGTATTAAAGTTTAAAGTTATTTAGCTTACTTAGTTGTCAGAATCATGTTGAAAAGGGTTTTAGTACTCTTGATAACAACTAGCCAGCTGAATTAGGGGAGTTTGAAAAATACACAATGGTTGGTAACAAGAAACTGACCTGTTTATTCAAGGATAAACACAAAATAGACAAAATTATACATGACAAACAGAAATGGCATCATTGAACTAGGGCTGGGCGATATGGCCTTTTTTTAATATTGCGATATTTTAAGGCCATATTGCGATACACAATATATATCTGGATATTTTGCCTTAGCCTTGAATGAACACTTGATGCATATAATCACAGCAGTATGATGATTCTATGTGTTTTGATTGATTGATTGAGACTTTTATTAGTAGGTTGCACAGTGAAGTACATATTCCGTACAATTGACCACTAAATGGTAACACCCCAATAAGTTTTTCAACTTGGGTTGTTCATGATACAGATATATATTATCAGATATATACTATCATCATAATACAGTCATCACACAAGATAATCACATTGAATTATTTACATTATTTATAATCCAGGGTGTGGAGGGGGGCGCTGGATGTAAGTGTCAAAAAGACAGCCAAAAGAGTTTGATATGAGAATAAATCTAAAGTTAAAATATAGGGTAGAAATGCACCCATTTGCAGGAAATGTAGTCTTGATTTTCAAAATTTTCTTTCAAGGCTTGCATGTCTACATTAAAACATTCTTCTTCATACTGCATTAATATATGCTACTTTTAAACTTTCATGCAGAGATTTTTTTTAAATGTCTCAAAAAAAAAAATCAGTGTTGACAGCTAGATTTTTGTGGACATGTTCCATAAATATTGATGTTAAAGATGTATTTTTTTGTGAATAAATGTTTGGAATTAAGTTCATGAATCCAGATGGATCTCTATTACAATCCCCAAAGAGGGCACTTTAAGTTGATGATTACTTCTATGTGTAGAAATCTTTATTTATAATTGAATCACTTGTTTATTTTTCAACAAGTTTTTAGTTATTTTTATATCTTTTTTTCCAAATAGTTAAAGAAAGACCACAACAAATGAGCAATATTTTACACTGTTATACAATTTAATAAATCAGAAACTGATGACATAGTGCTGTATCTTACTTCTTTATCTCTTTTTTTCCCAACCAAAAATGCTATGTTCTGATTAGGGGGTACTTGAATTAAAAAAATGTTCACAGGGGGTACATCACTGAAAAAAGGTTGAGAACCACTGCCTTAGAGGGAGCGTTGCTCGCACGGCTGCGCTAGCATCACAGCTAACGTTAGCCATGCTGCTACCTCTCTGCTCGGGGAGGACGTATACGTATGTGACGTATGACGTGACGTGTGTAAGAAGGTGCGCTTGCTGTCTGTGAGAGGGAGACACAGGAAAGAGTGAGAAGAGCCTGTCGTGTAATGCCAGCAGCTAAAAGCAACTGCGTGAGACTCCACAGACCAGTGGATGTGTTGAAGGTGTGCTGGAAAATGCTGAACGGAAATTACGGAGCAGCAGAAAAGTGGAATGTATTATTTAAATCGGTGCGTTTGAAAACACGGACCGGAGTTTTTTTTAAAAACTGGATCTGGATCGGCATTTTCCCATGCCTTGCCGATACGCAATTTTTGGCAAATATCGGCAGCCGATCCGATCCAAATATCGGATCAAGACATCCCTACCCAGAAATTTGGTTTCATTTACTCTTCTGTCTATTTTTATTTGCGTTTCACTTTCCTTCTACTGTTACCGAATAGCATTATTTCAGTTTTACTGAGATTTAAGGATAGTCTGTTTTTGTCGAAAACATCTTTTGAATTTGTTCATTTCTTCTGTTATTATTTGGTCGTGACAGTACACCTACTTTGAGAGAAGAGCTATAGTGATGCATGGTTGGTAATGGTTTAAAGTCATAACTTGCAGGAACAACTTTCTATTGTCAATATCTGCTGCTGAGTTTCATTTTTTAATGTTTTCTGCTGGTGGTGTGCAGAGGTGGGTAGTAACGCGCTACATTTACTCCGTTACATCTACTTGAGTAACTTTTGGGATAAATTGTACTTCTAAGAGTAGTTTTAATGCAACATACTTTTACTTTTACTTAAGTATATTTATAGAGAAGGAACGGTACTTTTACTCCGCTACTTTTATCTACATTCAGCTCGCTACTCGCTACTAATTTTTATCGATCTGTTAATGCACGCTTTGTTTGTTTTGGTCTGTCAGACAGACCTTCAAAGTGCCTGCCTTACTGATGACGTTTCACTTCGTTCCACCAATCAGATGCAGTCACTGGTGACGTTGGACCAATCAAACAGAGCCAGGTGGTCACATGACCTGAAAAACGTATGGGGGTGTTACCATTTAGTGGTCAATTGTACGGAATATGTACTGTACTGTGCAATCTACTAATAAAAGTTCCAATCAATCAATCAAAAGTGTGAAGGAAAAAAGATACTTTTTCATTCCAACCATACATCCCGTCAAATGCCTAAAAACTGACCGCACATGAGGACGTTCCTGTCTTCACAATAAAAGTGCCGCTCCATTGCGCCTGCGCTTTCAAAATAAGAGTCTCCGAAAGCCAGCGCAAACAAGCTAGCAAGCTATGGAGTTTGACGCCAATATATTTCTTGTAAAGTGTATAAAAACGAATATGGAAGCTGGACAAATAAGATGCCAAAAACCCACCACTTTCATGTGGTATTAGACAGAAAGGAGGAACCTTTCTTCTCCTCCATTTGAAAACGTGGACGTTATCATCACGACTATCTGATTACAATCAATGCAAGTCATCAGAATCAGGTAATACACCAACTTATATTCTAGTCTTCATGAAAGAAAGGAATCTATATGTTAAACATGCATGTATATTCATTAAAACACCTTTAACATGTAAACAAAAACAGCAAAATAAATACATATGAATTATATACTGTATATATCAATGTATATGTATGTATATATCAATGTATATGTATGTATATATATATATATATATATATATATATATATATATATATATATATATATATATATATATATATATGATATGTGTGTGTATGTTACTCATCAGTTACTCAGTACTTGAGTAGTTTTTTCACAACATACTTTTTACTTTTACTCAAGGAAATATTTGGGTGACTACTCCTTACTCTTACTTGAGTACAATTTCTGGCTACCGTATTTTCCGCACTATAAGGCGCACCTAAAAACCACAATTTTTCTCAAAAGCTGACAGTGCGCCTAATAACCCGGTGCGCTTTATTACGATTCATTTTCATAAAGTTTCGGTCTCGCAACTTCGGTAAACAGCCGCCATCTTTTTTCCTGGTAGAACAGGAAGCGCTTCTTCTTCTACGCAAGCAACCGCCAAGGAAAGCACCCGCCCCCATAGAACAGGAAGCGCTTCACCCGCCCCCATAGAAAAGGAAGCGCTTCACCCGCCCCCGGAAGAAGAAGAAAAAACGCGCGGATATCACCGTACGTTTCATTTCCTGTTTACATCTGTAAAGACCACAAAATGGCTCCTAATAAGCGATCCGGTTCATAAAAAGACGCAATCTCTCCATCCGCACACGGATTACTACCGTATTTCACAGCAACTGATATTCCTGTGAACCGCACTGTGGAACGGGAGCACGTACGGTGAATATTCGCACCACAGGGAATGAAGTCATCCTTCACTGTGGTTCTAGCTTGCCATGCTAACTTCCACTCATGGTGATATTCAAAAGGAAGACCTTGCCAAAAGAGACCTTTCCAGCCGGCGTCATCATAAAAGCTAACTCGAAGGGATGGATGGATGAAGAAAAGATGAGCGAGTGGTTAAGGGAAGTTTACGCGAAGAGGCCGGGTGGCTTTTTTCACACAGCTCCGAAGGCGAACACACCTTCACTAAGACGGGCAGACAGCCTCGGACGACATACGCCAACATTTGCCAGTGGATCGTAAATGCTTGGGCAGATATTTCGGTCACAACTGTGGTCCGAGCTTTCCGGAAGGCAGGATTCACAGAACAACAGCGACACTGACTCCCGATGACTTCTACGAGACGGAACCGGCCATTTTGGATCCCGTATTCGCCCAACTTTTCAATTCGGACACCGAAGACGAAGAATTCGAAGGATTTACGAATGAAGAATAACTTCAGAAGGTGAGCGCTATGTTTATTTTGTGTGTTGTGACATTAACGTTAAAGCAACATTATGTTGCTATTGTTCTACACCATTTTGAATTTTACTATGTTTGTGATTGCACATTTGCGTACATTTTGGGACAGAGTTGTTAGAACGCTGGTTTTCAATATATTATTAAAGTTTGACTGAACTATCTGACTGTTTTTTTGACATTCACTTTAGCGCAGCGTTTTTTTGACATTCACTTTAGCGCAGCGTAGGCGCGGCTTTTAGTCCGGGGCGGCTTATTGGTGGACAAAATTATGAAATATGTAATTCATAGAAGGTGCGGCTAATAATCCGGTGCGCCTTATAGTGCGGAAAATACGGTACTCTACCCACCTCTGGTGGTGTGCCTCCAGATATTTTCAATCATTATGTGGTTGAAAAACACTGGTCTAGATGGCAGAGTGTTCACAGTGTCACTACATTGTGCACCTAAGTTCTGACGTCCCCAGAACAAAGATAACGTGGAGGGAGAAAGTGTAAAAGTACCCTGCGACATTGAACAGGACATCGACGTGGTCATGTTCCTTGGCCAGGGCCTCCACTTGGTCTTTCTTGGTCACATCCACCACTTTGGTCCTTATTCCTGTGAAGGAAGAGATTTAAACTCACTACATTGTAGCAAAATAATAAGAATCTTCTAAGTCTTTACTTGAAAGAAAATGTGTACAAGGTTGAATTTTTGCACTGCTTTTTAGATGGGATTGGAAAAAAATAACTACCAGTACAAAAATGACATACTAGGGGTGTGAATCCTTGGGCTTTGAATGATTCGAACCGATTCCTGGGGTGTCGATTCCATTCAGAATTGATTCTCCATTCAAACCGATTCTCGCAATGTATTATTTGGTTATAACGAAAACCTGTTACAGGTTCGAAAAGCTCCTCCTGCTTGCGGGGAGATGGCCTAAAAATGTGCTTTTTTTCCCAAAATTGATGGCCATAAAAAAAAAAAAACGTTTTTGGTTTTTGAAAATTATAAATCAATTTAAAATCGGGATGGTACAAATCGTGATTGGGATGAGGGTCGCCTCTTTGTGAACAATTGCGTGAGCCAGTAGTCGAACAAAGATTTCTCAACCAGCTATTGCAAGGAATTTAGGGATTTCACCATCTACGGTCTGTAATATCATCAAAGGATCAGAGAATCTAGAGAAATCACTGCACGTAAGGCATGACATTACGGACCTTCGATCCCTCAGGCGGTACTGCATCAAAAAGCGACATCAGTGTGTAAAGGATATCACCACTTGGGCTCAGGAACACTTCAAAAAAACCACTGTCAGTAATTACAGTTGGTCGCTACATCTGTAAGTGCAAGTTAAAATTCTAATATGCAAAGCGAAAGCCATTTATCAACAACACCCAGAAACGCCGCCGGCTTTGCTGGACCCGAGCTTATCTAAGATGGACTGATGCAAAGTGGAAAAGTGTTCTGCGGTCTGACGAGTCCACGTTTGAAATTGTTGGAAAACTGTGGAGGAAAAGAACCATCCGGACTGTTATAGGCGCAAGGTTCAAAGGGCAGCATCTGTGATGGTATGGGGGTGTATTAGTGCCCAAGGCATGGGTAACTTACACATCTGTGAAGGCACCATTAATGCTGAATGGTACATACAGGTTTTAGAGCAACATATGTTGCCATCCAAGCAACGTCTTTTTCAGCAAGACAATGCCAAGCCACATTCTGCACGTGTAACAACAGCGTGGCTTCATAGTAAAAGAGTGCGGGTACTAGACTGGCCTGCCTGTAGTCCAGACCTGTCTCCCATTGAAAATGTGTGGCGCATTATGAAACCCCGGACTGTTGAACAACTTAAGCTGTACATCAAGCAAGAATGGGAAAGAATTCCACCTGAAAAGCTTCAAAAATGTGTCTCCTCAGTTCCCAAACGTTTACCGAGTATTGTTAAAAGGAAAGGCCATGTAACACAGTGTTAAAAATGTCCCTGTGCCAACTTTTTTGCAATGTGTGCCATTAAATTCTAAGTTAATGATTATTTGCAAAAAAAAAAAATTGTTTCTCAGTTCGAACATTAAATATCTTGTCTTTGCAGTTTATTCAATTGAATATAAGTTGAAAAGGATTTGTAAATCATTGTATTCTGTTTTTATTTACCATTTACACAACGTGCCAACTTCACTGGTTTTGTAAAGCGCTTTGGGTATCATTCCAGGTCTGCGCTATATAAATACAGACCATTTACCATAAGTAAAAAAAAAAGCGCAAAAAACAGGCAGCAGCTCACACATTCTCATACTTTCTGTAACAGCCAGGAGGAAAGGAGCTTGAAAATTGTCCAACAATAAGCTTTGTGGTGGAGCCCAGGATTGTTATTTAAATGTTCGCAATATTTCAGGGTTTCTTACGAGGAAACCTTACAACGTATTAAATCCATAAACTGCTATAAAACTGAGTAGATGGCGGGTTATTGTGATGTAGAGAAATCGCATATTTTTAACAATTTTCCCAGGAGATTTCCCAAATTTTGAAATTAAAATGATTCTTCTCTTCGACACACATAATAAAGGTGTTTGTGAAGAGTTTTTTAGTGATAAATTAACCACAACATTAGCACCGCATAAAACAATATGCCAACATTTCCTGAAAAATTGTGTAAAAAAAACTAGCTAAAAGCCTTGTCCAGCTGTTTACTGATGTATACTACTCATGTTTAAATAACTTTTAGTGCAAATGAATATCCATCCATCCATCCATCTTCTTCCGCTTATCCGAGGTCGGGTCGCGGGGGCAGCAGCTTAAGCAGGGAAGCCCAGACTTCCCTCTCCCCAGCCACTTCGTCCAGCTCCTCCCGGGGGATCCCGAGGCGTTCCCAGGCCAGCCGGGAGACATAGTCTTCCCAGCGTGTCCTGGGTCTTCCCCGTGGCCTCCTACCGGTCGGACGTGCCCGAAACACCTCCCTAGGGAGGCGTTCGGGTGGCATCCTGACCAGATGCCCGAACCACCTCATCTGGCTCCTCTCGATGTGGAGGAGCAGCGGCTTTACTTTGAGCTCCCCCCGAATGACAGAGCTTCTCACCATATCTCTAAGGGAGAGCCCCGCCACCCGGCGGAGGAAACTCATTTCGGCCGCTTGTACCCGTGATCTTGTCCTTTCGGTCATGACCCAAAGCTCATGACCATAGGTGAGGATGGGAACGTAGATCGACCGGTAAATCGAGAGCTTTGCCTTCCGGCTCAGCTCCTTCTTCACCACAACGGATCGATACAGCGTCCGCATTACTGAAGACGCCGCACCGATCCGCCTGTCGATCTCACGATCCACTCCTCCCCCACTCGTGAACAAGACTCCGAGGTACTTGAACTCCTCCACTTGGGGCAAGATCTCCTCCCCAACCCGGAGATGGCACTCCACCCTTTTCCGGGAGAGAACCATGGACTCGGACTTGGAGGTGCTGATTCCCATCCCAGTCGCTTCACACTCGGCAGCGAACCGATCCAGTGAGAGCTGAAGATCTTGGCCGGAGGAAGCCATCAGGACCACATCATCTGCAAATAGCAGTGACCTAATCCTGCAGCCACCAAACCAGATCCCCTCAACGCCCTGACTGCGCCTAGAAATTCTGTCCATAAAGGTTATGAACAGAATCGGTGACAAAGGGCAGCCTTGGCGGAGTCCAACCCTCACTGGAAACGTGTCCGACTTACTGCCGGCAATGCGGACCAAGCTCTGACACTGATTATACAGGGAGCGAACTGCCACAATAAGACAGTCCGTTACCCCATACTCTCTGAGCACTCCCCACAGGACTTCCCGGGGTACACGGTCGAATGCCTTCTCCAAGTCCACAAAGCACATGTAGACTGGTTGGGCAAACTCCCATGCACCCTCAAGGACCCTGCCGAGAGTATAGAGCTGGTCCACAGTTCCACGACCAGGACGAAAACCACACTGTTCCTCCTGAATCCGAGGTTCGACTATCCGGCGTAGCCTCCTCTCCAGTACACCTGAATAGACCTTACCGGGAAGGCTGAGGAGTGTGATCCCACGATAGTTGGAACACACCCTCCGGTTCCCCTTCTTAAAGAGAGGAACCACCACCCCGGTCTGCCAATCCAGAGGTACCGCCCCCGATGTCCACGCGATGTTGCAGAGTCTTGTCAACCAAGACAGCCCCACAGCATCCAGAACCTTAAGGAACTCCGGGCGGATCTCATCCACCCCCGGGGCCTTGCCACCGAGGAGCTTTTTAACTACCTCGGCAACCTCAGCCCCAGAAATAGGAGAGCCCACCACAGATTCCCCAGGCCCTGCTTCCTCATAGGAAGACGTGCTGGTAGGATTGAGGAGGTCTTCGAAGTATTCCCTCCACCGATCCACAACATCCGCAGTCGAGGTCAGCAGAGCACCATCCCCACCATACACGGTGTTGACACTGCACTGCTTCCCCTTCCTGAGGCGGCGGATGGTGGTCCAGAATTGCTGGTTCCAAATATCGGTTGTCGGCCTCCTTGACTACTAATAATCTGTATTATTGGAAAAAATAATACATAATACAAATAGTACATTCTATTCCATTCTCTACTATTGAGTATATGTGAATGAAAAAATAATATTACCGTATTTTTCGTACTATAAGTCGCAGTTTTTTTCATAGTATGGCCGGGGGTGCGACTTATACTCAGGAGCGACTTGTGTGAAATTATTAACACATTACCGTAAAATATCAAATAATATTATTTAGCTCATTCCCGTAAGAGACTAGACGTATAAGATTTCATGGGATTTAGCGATTAGGAGTGACAGATTGTTTGGTAAACGTATAGCATGTTCTATATGTTAGTTATTTGAATGACTCTTACCATAATGTTACGTTAACATACCAGGCACGTTCTCAGTTGGTTATTTATGCCTAATATAACGTACACTTATTCAGCCTGTTGTTCACTATTCTTTATTTATTTTAAATTGCCTTTCAAATGTCTATTCTTGGTGTTGGCTTTTATCAAATACATTTCCCATAAAATGCGACTTTTACTCCAGTGCGACTTATATTGTCACGCCTTGGACTATGGCGTGGTTTGTTCTCCCGAGGTGCAAGTGATTTGGACCAGACATGGCGTGAAGGTGAATACATGATTTATTTTTAACACTCAAAGGAACAAAAAGCGCGCTCAAGGCGGAAGTACAAACTTGACTAACGAAACAAAAAGACTTGCACGTGGGCAAAAAACTGTGAACAATTAAACAAAAACACTAACTGTAGCATTAATAAACAAAAAACTTACTTGGCATGGACTATGAAGTGCGCAGAGGTAAGAGTGTGACAGGGGTATGAATCCGGGATGTCGCCAGAACGACGAACTGAAAACAATGAACTTAAATACTGCAGACATGATTAGTGAAAACAGGTGCGTGACGTGACAGGTGAAAACTAATGGTTGCTATGGTGACAAAACAAACAAAAGTGCACAAAAAGTCCAAAAACAAAACCGAACATGACTAAAACAAAACATGATCACACAGACATGACATATATGTTTTTTCCTTCTTTATTATGCATTTTCGGCCGATGCGACTTATACTCCGGAGCGACTTATACTCCGAAAAATACGGCATACTTGACCTGTTTATATACTTAATATTGTCAAGTATCAGGTGTTTATGTATTGTATTGATGATTAAGAATCAGATTATTTTCCTGCTTCTTTTTTTAAATACCACTATTGTATCGTGCAGATGAAGATATTGTATCGGAAATGCTCTTTTTACTTTGAATTGTGTTTGCTGGTTGGAAATAAAATGGGTAACTGAATGGTAAGTAACAACCGAAAACCACTATTATTCATCATTTTTAGTTGAATTAAATAACTGGTTTTGTATTACTGACTGCAGTACAATATGTTGCCAGCAGATGGAGACATTTTACACCTTCCCCTACCTTGAATGCCATCCAGCTCCTTGAGCTTCTCTGCATTAATGTCGGTTGCAGTGACTTGAGCTCCCTCCCTTGCAAAGGCCTACCAATCAAAGAAAGGGGGGGGGGAAACAATAGCATCACACTCTGATACAAAAGTCATGCCGCATTAAAGGAAAAAACAGTTAAAATGCTCCAAATTCAACTACACTACGCACTTTTTGCAGGTGACTTTCATGAAAAAGATATGTGGCAACATTAAAACCCCATTAGCTGTTTTCTATAGTCACCCTATGTCAGCTTCTAAACCTTATATAGCTCAACTGAAATCCATTCGAACTGCAGTCAGGCGCTGCAGGCTGGATTGAGTGTGTCATTAAGAGCTTGCATCGCAGCACCTTTACTAGTCCAAACTGAAATGTTCAACAACTCCACATTGCTTTCTTTCTAATGACTGAATAATAAGTGATCTGGACCCAATGGTGGGAGGCGACTTCGGGCGGTATCCCTTTGCGGTGCACACTGCATTGCTGCAAGGCAACAACTGCTTCACTTACACAAAACACACACACACACACACACACACACACGATTTAAGGCAAACCTGGGCAAAATACGGCCCGCGGGCCAAATGTGGCCCGTTATGATTTTCAATCCGGCCCGCCGGACGTTCTACATAATTTTTTTTAGACCTTTAACATCAAAACTGTCGCCGCCATTATGATGTGCAGTGCTGTTTTTAAATGACCATAAGTCTTGAACTATAGAAAGCAGAGGTGGGACCAAGTCATTGTTTTGCAAGTCACAAGTAAGTCTCAAGTCTTTGCCCTCAAGTCCGAGTCAAGTCCCGAGTCAAGACAGGCAAGCCCCGAGTCAAGTCCAAAGTCAAGACTGGAAAGTCTCAAGTCAAGTCCTAAGTCCTGCATTTTGAGTTTCGAGTCCTTTCAAGTCCTTTTAACCACAGACTAATATATTAACACAGATTGTGTATGCTTTTCAAACGCTGTATTTATTTATTAAAACAAGTGCATTTTAAATTGCAGGAAAGAAAATTGTGCTGACATTGCACTTTATAATAGCACTATTAACCAGTCATTTTAAACATTAACTCATTCCTTTACAGAACAAACACATTGAAAAATAAAGTGCAAATGTACTTATTTGTACAAAAGTGTTAACATTGAAAAAAACATGACATATACGTGAACATAACAAAAAAGTTGTACTTTTTATATGTCAGGCCAAATTAGCCAAGAGTCTGTCAGTCATTTGTGCACGATGGGGGCGTAGTATGATGCCACCATGGCTGAAAACTCGCTCCACTGGAGCACTGGAGGCAGGCACTGCCAAGACTCTCATGGCCACTCGGAACAGTGAAGGAAGAGTCTTCATGTTCAATGGCCAGAACAAAAGGGGGAGAGAGTTGTTTTGGGTTGGTGCACTACTTGTAAGTGTATCTTGTGTTTTTTATGTTAATTTAATAAAAAAATAAAAATAAAAATAAATTATTTCTTGTGCGGCCCGATACCAATCGATCCACGGACCAGTACCGGGCCGTGGCCCGGTGGTTGGGGACCACTGAGGTAAACAACCAACAGTATGTCAGAAAGCTAGCTAAAACGGTACACATATTCATAATATAGTATACATTTTAACTGACCTTTATTTTACTATTTTTGTCTTTTTTTAGGTGGCTAAAATACGCGGTGCTGCTGACCGCCGTCTAACGTTACGTGTGATATATTGACTAACGTAACCCCGCTTTAAAAAAATCACTGAACAAAAAGTATGAATAAGGTAGTGAACTGCAACAGATTCCCGTGTTTGCAATAACGTTATAACGTTAGCAGTGAGTTTACAGCCTCACTGATTTAACTACACAGCAAATAAAAGTCACGTTACTTAGCCAATAAACGTTATCTTACATTCAAAACTTACCGTTCTTTGTGCAACTTCAAATGCCGGACGAAGTTGGAAGTTGTTGCCTCTCCATCAGTAATTTTCGAACCGCATGTGTTGCATACTGCAAACCGTTTTGTGTTGACCACCTCGTAATTTTTATACCCAAACAAAATTATTTTAGGTATCATTTTTTGTTCACTGGCGTGTGGTTTGGACATGTCTTCTTCGTTGGTTGTCCTGCAATTTGATTGGATGAATGCTGTGTGATGAAAACAAAGTAGATCTAATTTGATTGGCTGTTGTACTGAGACCACACCAGCTGACACACGCAACGCTGATAGACAAGTACACAATGAAAAATACGGAGTGCTCCCGAATAACTTTTTCATCTTTGGGTTTTGGGGAAAGTAGCAAGTCATGTCAAGTCATGTCAATTCAAAAGGCTCAAGTCCAAGTGAAGTCACAAGTCATTGATGTTAAAGTCTAAGTCGAGTTGCAAGTCTTTTTACATTTTGTCAAGTCGAGTCTAAAGTCATCAAATTCATGACTCGAGTCTGACTCGAGTCCAAGTCATGTGACTCGAGTCCACACCTCTGATAGAAATTATTTCAATGGTCGAAATCTGCACTTTTGGGTCTTATACTAGATATTACGATAATCTACGTCACAGCAGTTCAGACCAGGAACAAACCAGAGCGGGCGGGGTTTGTATCCAGAGCAGCCAGCCCAAAACGCATGTGTCAGAAACAGATGCGGAAGCAGATTTTTACGTGCAAATAGGGCTGGGCGATATGGCCTTTTTTTAATATCGCAATATTTTAAGGCCATATCACGATACACGATATATATCTCTTATAGATCTATTTTGCCTTAGCTTTGAATGAACACTTGATGCATATAATCACAGCAGTATAATGATTCTATGTGTCTACATTAAAACATTCTTATTCATACTGCATTAATATATGCTACTTTAAAATTTTCATGCAGAAAAGGAAATCACAACTAAAAAAAAATCACTATTTTTTTCATACGGTGTTGATCTGGAAATGTTTGCCTCGGCATTTCGATGGTGTGGGCGTGTGGCACCGAACTGATGTGTTGACGTGCGGAGTACGTAAATATTGTTTTTAATATTGTTGTGCAGCACTTTGGAAACATTTATGGTGTTTAAATGTGCTATATAAATAAAGTGGATTGGATTGGAGTTAGCACTCTTCATTCACTAGCAGGGGACTTTTCAAATGATGCTACATATTAGCAGTAGGCTACTGCTACTTTTTATAGCAAAGCTTTTGCCCCACACTTGACAAATTACGGTTGTCTGTTCGACATCTTCCCACTTGAAGCCGAACCACCGCCAGACGATGGACCCCTTGCTGTTTTTTGGGGGAATTAATTATTCCTTCATTTGTTACCAGATTCGCACCTTCTTTCTCTCGTATTACCGCTAGCATCACAGCTAACGTTAGCCATGCTGCTACGTCTCTGCTCCGCGAGGGCGTATGTGACGTATGACGTGACAGTATGTGACGTGTGTAGAAGGTGCGCTTGCTGTCTGTGAGAAGGAGACAGGAAAGAGCGAGGAGAGCCTGTAGTGTAATGCCAGCAGCTAAAAGCAACTGCGTGAGAACGCATACTCGAATATCACGATATAGTCATTTTCTATATCGCACAGAGACAAACCCGTGATATATCGCGCATATCGATACATCGCCCAGCCCTACGTGCAAATATATAATATTGTAGGTGTTTATTACACTTTGCATTCGTATTTTGCTGTTTTTTACATTTCTGTTGTGTTTTGCTTGATTGTAAAAGATACACAACTATGGAGGAGCTGGTCTGAGAAGTAAAAGAGGAGCGACGTTTATATGTTGTTAATATTCCGTGTTTTATTGTTCATAGTTAATATTGTAAATCCCACTAACTTTATTTTAATGTGCATTTTGGGTGTCCCATTCAGTAAAAAACTGTAAAATTCCATTCCATTTTTTTGAGATGGTCTGTCATAAC
This sequence comes from Nerophis lumbriciformis, assembly GCF_033978685.3. Classification (NCBI taxonomy): domain Eukaryota; kingdom Metazoa; phylum Chordata; class Actinopteri; order Syngnathiformes; family Syngnathidae; genus Nerophis; species Nerophis lumbriciformis. The sequence continues at coordinate 35,541,983 of NC_084574.2, read as the reverse complement.
GTTTTTAGAACTCTATCAGATATTGTGACTTTTGACCCCAAAAAAGGGACAAGTGGTAGAAAATGGATGAATGGATGGTATTAGTGTTCCTAAAAAAGAGGGCCACTAATATTATAGGTGTTTATTACACTTTGCATTCATATTTTGTTGTTTTTCACATTTTTGTTGTGTTTTGCTTGATTGTAAAATATACACAACTATCAAGGAGCTGGTCTGAGAAGTAAAAGAGGAGCGACGTTCATGTTTTTAATATTCAGTGTTTTATTGTTAATAGTTAATATTGTAAATCCCACTTTCTTTATTTTAATGTACATCTTGTGTGTCCCATTCAGTAAAAAACTGTAAAATTCCATTCTGCTTTTTTGAGGTGGTCTGTCATAACTTTTTTAGAACTCTATCGGACATTGTGACTTTTGGTATTAGCGGTTGAATTGTCCATCCTTGTTCTATTCTCTGTCACTATTTCAGAACACACACATTATACAAATATACATTATAAAACCAATAAGAAAACGGGAGCTCTAATTTGGGAGTCTGAATTAGGATCAGAAGTTCCTATATAAACATTGCGTACTCAAGTCGCCATTTTGTATTGATTACTGCAGCTGTGCACTGGATTCATTCACAAATACAAACTACAACTCACAAACACTTTAGAGTTAGGCTCCACCATCAGAATGTGTACTTAAACTTATAAAGATCACATGGATATTATTCAGTGAGTTGATTCACCAAAACTAACCTGTTATACAGGAGGAAAAAGCACACAGGACGTTTCAATTGTTCACAGACTGGTCGCGCTCATCAGAATGACAAGACACTTCCGGTCTGCAGGTGATAGCATTCAATTGGGAAGAAACGCCCTACTGCCCCCTACTGACCAATGTGAATACTGATAAATGTGGAATGACAGCTCCAAAAACGAATTCAAACCACAAAATAAAATAAATAAATCAACACAAAAATGTGACACATTATGGGTGGGTCACATATGCATGTACAGTAGATGGCAGTATTGTCCTGTTTAAAAGTGTCACAACATTGCTGTTTGCGGCAGACGGACTGCTTTACGTAGACGAAATGCTGTTGTTGTGTGTTGTTACCGCGCTGGGAGGACGTTAATGAAACTGCCTAATAATAAACCCACATAAGAAACCAAGAACTCGCCCTCGATCATTAGCTGTATGTATTGTGGGAAAGCGGACGTGAGAAAATTCCTTTCTGTTTTTTTGAGGTGGTCTGTCATATCTTTTTTAGAACTCTATCGGACATTGTGACTTTTGGTATTAGCGGTCTTGAAAAAAAGGGACCCAAAGACACATACTGTACAGCAGATTTTTACAGCTAAATGTGTACATATACTTTATACACACATACACCTTGGCCCCCCCAGACACATTTGTTTCTCTCAATGTGGCCCCCCCAGTGAAAATATTTGCCCAGCTCTGCTCTAAGGGGATAAGATTGACCAATCTTGTCAAGGATGTTTGTAAACAACCCTCATGCCACATAGTGAGCAATCTGAAGGCGTCTTTCATCTCCTCCAGAATCCACGAGATCTCTGAGATGATACTTCCCCCTCAGCAAATGTCCATGTATGCAATGAAGGATTCTAGCAATAACGCCAATTTTACGGTAATGGCTACGCGTAACGTTAGTAAACATGTAAACACGGGAAAAAACTACAGGATACCGAGGATTTTATCACTCCGAATAAATGCCACATAATGGAGGACCATTATCATTTGTTGTTTGCATACACTTCCAAATGTATAGTCTTGACTGGCCTATTAAATAAACATTTGGTACTGATAATGTGGAACAAATTCTTATTGAATCTCATTACCACTGCGGCAGCACGTCCGATACCCTGCGCGGCGGCTGACAACACAATCACTTTGCCATCCAGGCGACCCATGGCGAACACTGCAGCGCTATGGAAACAGGAGAATAGAACAATAAGTACATAATTTGTTTTGTTTTTATTCGGAAAAACATACAAAACAGAAATTAGCGGTTATGATGTCAATTTTAAGTTGTTTGTTGATATTAGTGGAATTAAAGTCGCAGTAAGAAGTTGCATTGTTGTCTTGTCGGCAGCTTCAGGGCAAAAACACATTTAGGATTAGATTATGAATCTATGTTCATTATTTATAACATTGTAATACCACTTTATCCTTCACTGCACTGTACTTAGTAATGCATTTTTTATTCATTGTATCGTTAAAATAATCAAACACAAAATAAAAGGGTAAGATCAATACATCAATAAAAATATGCTTTTTTTTTATTTATTTAAAAGTAAATATTTTAAAATATACCATAGAATACAAACTGCATAACAAAAATCAATGCCAGACAGGTGATGGAGTATAATACTTTAATAACTTGAGTAACAATTGTCACGATTTTACAGCATTATATTTAAAAAAAATCCATCAATATTTTTTTTTAATAATTGTAGTGCTAAAATAATTAAAAACTGAATAAAGGGATACGAATAGATTAATAAACAGTGTGAATAAGCGGTAGAAAATGGATGGATGGATGTTTTTAATAAAATGTAAACATTTAAAAATATATTTAAAAAACACAAAATATCACTCCCATACAGTTAATGTAGTAAAATATGTTTCTAACTCTCAATTTTACAGCTTTGAATATGAAAAAAATAAAATGAATAAATACAAGTTTGCTACGTTTTTTTTACAACTGTATTGTTAAAATAGTTCAAAACTGAAAAGGGGTTAAAATAGATCAATTAAAAGAAAATATTTTTTTAATAAAACAATTAAAAATATTAAAGAAAATATAAAATGCATAAATATCAATCCCGACAGTTGATGGAGTAGAAGACATTGTTTTTGATTCAAGTAACAACTATCACAAATTTGCAGCATTGCATTAGAAAAAATTATTATATATATGCCAATGTTTTTTTTTTTTTAAACAATTGTAGTGCTAAAATAATAAAAAACTGAATAAAGGGACATCAATAGATCAATAAACAATTTTTTTTTTGATAAAATGTAATAATTATAAAATATATCCTTAAAAAATATATACAAAATGCATAATAAATGTCAATTTCATACAGTTAATGGAGTAATGTACTTTTTTAACTCATGTATTTTTATTTTTTTTGAATTTACAGCTTTGAATTTGAAAAAAAATAAAAAATAAATAAAAATATGCTAAGTTTTTTTTTTTACAACTGTTTTGTTAAAATAGTTACAAACTGAAAAGGGTTAAAACAGATCAATTAAAAGAAAACGTGTTTTTATTAGAATATAAACAATTTTAAATATTGAAAAAAATACAAAATGCATACTAAATATCAATTCTGACAGTTGATGGATTGGAACACTTTTTTTCAATTCAAGTAACAATCACAATTTTGAAGCCTTAAGTTTGGAAAATAAATAAATATATGCCATATTTTTTAACAATTGTTTGGTTTAAATAACTAAACATTAAATAAAGGAGTAGATCAATTAAAATAAAACAAAGGTGTTGTTGTTTTTTAATAACAATGTTAAAATATACTAAATACTACAAAATGCATAATAAATATCAATCCCAGACAGTTGATGGAGTAGAAGACTTGTTGAACTCTAGCAACAATTTTCACAATTTTACAGCATTAAATTCAAAAAATGTTTATATAAATGCCATAGTTATTTAAATATTGTATCGTTAAATGACTGAATAAAGAGGTAAGAATAGATCAATAAACATTTTTTTTTTTTTTTTTTAATAAATTGGATTTTTTTTTTTATAAAAAGGTAAAAATGATCAAATATATCCTTTAAAAAAAATACAAAATGCATAATAAATATCAATCCCATACAGTTAAGGGAGTAAAATACTGTTTTAACGCAGGTTTTTTTTTCTTCGAATTTACAGCTTTGAATTTGAAAAAATAAAATAAATAAATAAAAATATACTACGTTTTTTTTTACAACTGTATTGTTAAAATAGTTAAAAACTGAAAAGGGGTTCAAATAGATAAATTAAAAGAAAAAGCTTTTTTATTAGAATACAAACAAATTTAAATATTAAAAAAAATACAAAATGCATACTAAATATCAATTCCGACAGTTAATGGAGTGGAATCTTTTTTTTAAATCAAGTAACAATAATCATAATTTTGCAGCCTTAAGTTTGGAAAATAAATAAATATATGCCATATTTTTTTAAATAATTGTATGGTTAAAATAACTAAACATTAAATAAAGGAGTAGATCAATTAAAACGAAACAAAGTTGTTGTTGTTTTTTAAATAACAGTTTTAAAATATACTAAAAACTACAAAATGCATAATAAATATCAATCCCAGACAGTTGATGGAGTAGAAGACTTGTTGGGGTAAGAATAGATCAATACACAATTTGTTTTAAATTTGAGGTTTTTTTTTTATAAAATGTAAAAATTATCAAATATATCCTTAAAAAAAATACAAAATGCATAATAAATGTAAATTCCATATAGTCAAAGGAGTAAAATACTGTTTTAACGCAGGTATTTATTTTTTCAAATTTACAGCTTTGAATTTGAAAAAAATAAAATTAATAAATAAAAATATGCTAAGTTTTTTTTTTTTATAACTGTATGGTTAAAATAGTTAAAAACTGAAAAGGGGTTAAAATAGATCAATTAAAAGAAAATGTTTTTTTTTTAGAATATAAACTATTTTAAATATTTAAACAAATACAAAATGCACACTAAACATCAATTTCGACAGTTGACGGAGTGGAAGACTTTTTTTTAAATTCAAGTAAAAATAATCACAATTTTGCAGCCTTAAGTTTGGAAAATAAATAAATATATGCCATATTTTTTTAAATAATTGTATGGTTAAAATAACTAAACATTAAATAAAGGAGCAGATCAATTAAAATAAAATAAAGTTGTTGTTTTTTTTAAATAACAATTTTAAAATATACTAAAAACTACAAAATGCATAATAAATATCAATCCCAGACAGTTGATGGAGTAGATGACTTGTTGAACTCTAGCAACAATTTTCACAATTTTACAGCATTAAATTCGAAAAATGTTTATATATATGCCATAGTTATTTAAATATTGTATCATTAAATGACTAAAAGCTGAATAAATGGGTAAGAATAGATCAAAAAACAATTTCTTAAAAATTTGATTTTTTTATGAAATATCAAATATATTAAAAATTACAAATATCAACCCTAAACATTTGATGGAGTTGAAAATTTGTTTTATCTTGAGAAACAATTTTTACGATTTTACGGCTTTAATTTAGTTAAAAATAACTAAAAACTGAATGAAGGACTACTACTATATCAATAAACAATACAAAATTAAATTAAATAAACATTTTTTATTAAAACATAATTTAAAAAATATACTAAAAAATGATTGTAAAATATCAATCCCAGACAGTTGTTGTAGTAGCAAACTTTTTTAATTCAAGCAACAATTTTCACAATTTTACAACATTACTTTTGAAAAAAATTAAATATATTTCATAGTTGTTTTTTTAAGCAAATAAATCAAGTAAACATTTTGAAAAATCTTCTTGTAAGACACCCTGACAATAAAATTGCACGAGGGTCCAAATGTTGGACTCTTTTTATTGACTTAATTTAAATTATGCAAGCACGTAACAAGCTGTGATTAATCGTGATTAATGCAAATTTGTGTGATTATTCTGATTGAAAAATACATCAAAAATGCAGTTTGGATTTTTAAAGACGCCGAGTCAACATAATATACATAACATAATAGTATTATCAGTCATATTTTAAACACCACGCAGCAATTTCCAAAGTAACAATAGCAAAGGTCAATGAAGCTAATGTATAACCAAGCAAAGCACTATTCAGTGTGTCAGAATTGGTGGGAAATGTACATTGTTAATTTGATGAATTTGAATGTTTTGGTAGCAACTAAACACAGCATTGTAGTTTTTTATGTACATTATGTCAAGTAAAAACTCATGTCTATAATAATAATATCAATATTTTCCTTCTTTTTCATTTCTGAGCAACTACAATCCGCCAGTGAGTTGACACATAAAGAAACAAGTAACACTTGCCACGATTTAAATTTAAAGGCAACTGCGGTCTGTAACTTAAAAAAAACAACACTTGAATATCGTTTTAATGAGTTAATGTCAAGCCTTAGTGACCGAGTGGCTCGCAAATGTTAACATTTTGGACTTGAAAACTCACCTTGTGTTTATGTTCAAACCGACACGTTCAGAGCGACACACTGCACACGTGACCCTGTCTTGGTTACTGCTATTGGCTATCAACCCGGAAGTTCCCCAACAAAATTGGCCACACGTGACCCTGTTGTGGTTATTGCTATTGGCCGTCAACCCGGAAGTCCAAGAGGGCTATTCCCGCTATTCGCTATTGATGATTTACCAGTAGTTTGAAGTAGTAGCATGGAGCGCTACTGCCTACTGGCGCTGACGAGACGCGGGGCCGCCATCTTGGAGTGGTGATCCGCTCCACTCAGTTCATTGCTCCTGCCAAATGAATTGCACTGTCAGCGCATTTAATTCATTTTACTTCACTGAATACCGCTGATTTTCACGCGCTTTTTGTCATACGTGTAGCTATGATAAAGGACACATGTTTTGGCGTGTTTTATTATTCATAGTTTGCTTAACAGTAATAGAATATTTTTATACGCTATAAGTCAGGCCCGGCCCTAATCAATCTGGCGCCCTAGGCAAGATTTTAGGTGGCGCCCCCCCACATCGGCAGTGAAGTGTATATACTCACAAGAACCCGAATAGCTTTGTCTTTGACCTTTTTTTTTTTTACTTACAACTATACTTAATATAAAGGGGTGGAAAAGTGACTATTACCTGCAGGGCAAACATTAGCTAACCAGAAGGCAATAATGTAAACAAAAAACACCTGCTTAAAAGATCTAATACAAATGTCCCTGAGGAATGTAAGGTGGGAGTACTGTAATTACCTAACGTTACATTATTCTTTTCCATAACAATTTAGCCCCCTCCACAATATTAACCCGACGTTAAAACAGAACTAGCTATTTATTGATTAGCAATTGCCGAATCATGTAACATTAGCTTAATGCTAAAAAGCCAGGTTACTATCACATTCTGTAACAGACAAATAATTTCATGTAGGCTAACGTTACCTACCTGCTACCTCTGTCTTTTCTCGTTTCTCCTCTTCTTTTCTCTTTTTTCTTCCCTGGGCACCTGACAGTTTTGGCCGTTTTGACATCTTGTGTTGATTTTTTGATGTGGTGACGTCCAAAAAGAGTCATGATACGGGAAGGGAGGGGGCGCACTGTGCGTGGGGAGGAGGGGGGGCGTAATGTTGTAACAAATAATATTTCTATTAAATAGGCTTTACTTTGCATTTTAATTAACGTGAGATTATTTTTTGTATTTAGAAATAATAGTAACAACTTTTTTTTTCTTTTTCTTTTTCTCCAACATTTGTGGCACTGGCATGGCGCCCCCTGATGGACGGCGCCCTTAGCATTTGCCTATACGGCCTATGCCACGGGCCGGCCCTGCTATAAGTGACCAGACGTCCGAGATCAAAACTGGGAATATAATCCCAGAGAAGGGGGACAAAAATGGTCAGCTATTTTTAAATTCAAGAAACAATATGATTAGGTTATTTATACATGCATATATCCTACATACACAATGTATGAATACATTAGATATCTATATATCTTAGGGACCTATAGACTGTATTTGATTAGGGCTGCAACTCACGATTAATTTGATGATCGATTATTACTTCGATTAATCGATTAATAATCGGATAAGAGATCAACTACATTTTTATCCTTTCCAGTATTTCATTGAAAAAAACAGCATACTGGCACCATACTTATTTTGATTATTGTTTCTCAGCGGTTTGTACATGTTGTAGTTTTTTAAATAAAGGTTTGTAAAAAAAAAAGAAAATTAAAAATTAAATTAAATAAATAAAAAAAATGCCTCTGCGCATACGCATAGCATAGATCCAACGAATCAATGACTAAATTAATCGCCAACTATTTTTATAATCGATTTTAATCAATTAGTTGTTGCAGCCCTAATTTTGATTGATTGAGACTTTCCTGCACCAATACTGCCTTCTCTGCATCTTGGGGTTCTGTCACAAACTGTTTGTGACAGAACCCCAAGATGGTGCAGGAAAACATGATTTAAAATAAGAAGGTAAAACACAAACCAGGAACTAGGCGACAGGAAACAGGATACCAGGAAACAGGAACTAGGAACTAGGAACAAAAAGACAGCACGCTGCAAACAGCTACAGGATATAAGTACAGCTTCAATGACGACCCGTATTAGCGACAATACTCCAGCACAGACTTGCTGGTAGACGGCTGCGTTGACCCTGGATCTCAGGAAACAGAGTGGACCGACACCAGCAGATGACATGGCACCCCAAACCATCACTGATGGTGGAAACTTTACACTAGACTTCAGGCAACGTGGATCCTGTGCCTCTCCTGTCTTCCTCCAGACTCTGGGACCTCGATTTCCAAAGGAAATGCAACATTTGCATGGTTGGGTGATGGTTTGGGGTGCCATGTCATCTGCTGGTGTCGGTCCACTCTGTTTCCTGAGATCCAGGGTCAACGCAGCCGTCTACCAGCAAGTTTTAGAGCACTTCATGCTTCCTGCTGCTGACCTGCTCTATGGAGATGGAGATTTCAAGTTCCAACAGGACTTGGCGCCTGCACACAGTGCAAAATCTACCCGTGCCTGGTTTACGGACCATGGTATTTCTGTTCTAAATTGGCCCGCCAACTCCCCTGACCTTAGCCCCATAGAAAATCTGTGGGGTATTGTGAAAAGGAAGATGCAGAATGCCAGACCCAAAAACGCAGAAGAGTTGAAGGCCACTATCAGAGCAACCTGGGCTCTCATAACACCTGAGCAGTGCCAGAAACTCATCGACTCCATGCCACGCCGCATTAACGCAGTAATTGAGGCAAAAGGAGCTCCAACCAAGTATTGAGTATTGTACATGCTCATATTTTTCATTTTCATACTTTTCAGTTGGCCAACATTTCTAAAAATCCCTTTTTTGTATTAGCCTTAAGTAATATTCTAATTTTGTGACACACGGAATTTTGGATTTTCATTTGTTGCCACTTCAAATCATCAAAATTAAATGAAATAAACATTTGAATGCATCAGTCTGTGTGCAATGAATAAATATAATGTACAAGTTACACCTTTTGAATGCAATTACTGAAATAAATCAAGTTTTTCAAAATATTCTAATTTACTGGCTTTTACCTGTATGTACAAATCCACTTCAATTGAAATACCTCATAAGTCTATTCCGCACAGTTAATAATTTTTATTAATTAATACTTTAATAATAAGTACTCTAGCTTTGATAATATTCTATTTATAATTATTGCTCCCTGCTTTGGGGAAATTAATTCATCACGGTCATGTCCGGAACCAATTAACAGTGATAAACGAGAGATTACTGAATTGTAATATCGCATATCCTGGAAATGTAACGTAACAACAATATAATCCTAATTGTGGAACGTGTGTGTATGCTAGAAAAAGCAGACACACTGTGGATATAATGCTCATCGCGCAGCTAGTTAGCACGGTCCAATCCGTCCCCTATGGGTCAGTGCAATAAAATATGCATGAGCTATTCGCCTTCTGCTGTGGCCATCAGCGCTTGTTTGAATCAGAGTGGGGCAGAGAGGGAGTCAAGACACCTCATTATCGTCACCATCGCTGTCGAGTCGCCCTGGGAGCCGACGCGCCTCTTTGGGGAAAAGCACTTCAATCAGGCGGCACAATGGACACGATGCTGGCCGGCCAACGTTGTCGCCATCTACAATGGCATCCACTCTGAGTATATTACACCTCAAACAGAACCATTTGTCCCTCATGCGTTCAGCGTTTAATGGTCCCACCTGCCTGATTTATGTTCCGCATATTAATGCAGTAAAGTGATTGACAAAGCAAACGAGGGCTGCTGAGAGTCTCACGGGAACACAACATGCACTTTTACCCGTACAAAGGATACACATCATTTTTTAACTCTCATGAAAATTATTTTGAAATTCCTGAGCTCTGCTGGAGGCATTCGTGGTCCTGGTTTGAACTGGACCCCCCATGGAATTATGTATCTATAACTTCATGTCCATCAATCAATCAATCAAAGTGTATTATTTCTAAAGCCCTTAATCACAAATGTCTCAAAGGGCTGCACAACGGTTGTTTTTCAGGAGTTGGGCTCGGCCCCTTAGTTCCAGTGAAAGAAACTTTGAATGCTCCAGGATATTCCATGCTCCCAACCTTGTGGGAACAGTTTGGAGCGGGCCCCTTCCTCTTCCAACATGACTGTGCACCAGTGCTCAAAGCAAGGTCCATAAAGACATGAATGACAGAGTCTGGTGTGGATGAACTTGACTGGCCTGCACAGAGTCCTGACCTGAACCCGATAGAACACCTTTGGGAGAATATACAGGTAAAAGCCAGTAAATTAGAATATTTTGAAAAACTTGATTTATTTCAGTAATTGCATTCAAAAGGTGTAACTTGTACATTATATTTATTCATTGCACACAGACTGATGCATTCAAATGTTTATTTCATTTAATTTTGATGATTTGAAGTGGCAACAAATGAAAATCCAAAATTCCGTGTGTCACAAAATTAGAATATTACTTAAGGCTAATACAAAAAAGGGATTTTTAGAAATGTTGGCCAACTGAAAAGTATGAAAATGAAAAATATGAGCATGTACAATACTCAATACTTGGTTGGAGCTCCTTTTGCCTCAATTACTGCGTTAATGCGGCGTGGCATGGAGTCGATGAGTTTCTGGCACTGCTCAGGTGTTATGAGAGCCCAGGTTGCTCTGATAGTGGCCTTCAACTCTTCTGCGTTTTTGGGTCTGGCATTCTGCATCTTCCTTTTCACAATACCCCACAGATTTTCTATGGGGCTAAGGTCAGGGGAGTTGGCGGGCCAATTTAGAACAGAAATACCATGGTCCGTAAACCAGGCACGGGTAGATTTTGCGCTGTGTGCAGGCGCCAAGTCCTGAGTTCGCGGGATGGAAGCCAGACACGGGATGCTTACAAGGGTAAGAAGACTATACTCCGGCGAGCGACGACAGGTTGTCCAGGCTTAAGAAGACCGCTTGATCATCACAGGCAGGTGTGCCGATTTCCGGTAAATGATTGCAGCTGGCGGCTTCTGCTGGGCGGAGACGCGCGTGGCGCGTCCCTGGCTGAGCGCGGCCGTGGGCGTGTCCCGAGGTGCACTCACTGGCGCGCACAGATGGATGAACGGCGTTGGCAAGAGTCTGAGCCGTAACAGTAATTGAGGCAAAAGGAGCTCCAACCAAGTATTGAGTATTGTACATGCTCATATTTTTCATTTTCATGCTTTTCAGTTGGCCAACATTTCTAAAAATCCCTTTTTTGTATTAGCCTTACACAATATTCTAATTTTGGGACACACGGAATTTGTTGCCACTTCAAATCATCAAAATTAAATGAAATAAACATTTGAATGCATCAGTCTGTGTGCAATGAATAAATATAATGTACAAGTTACACCTTTTGAATGCAATTACTGAAATAAATCAAGTTTTTCAAAATATTCTAATTTACTGGCTTTTACCTGTAGAACACGGACTGAGAGCCAGGCCTTCTCGACCAACATCAGTGTGTGACCTCACCAATGCACTTTGGGAAGAATGGTCGAAAATTCCTTACAACTTTGTTGACAGCCTTCCCAGAAGAGTTGAAGCTGTAATAGCTGCAAAAGGTGGACCGACATCATATTGAACCCTATGGGTTAGGAATGGGATGGCACTTCAAGTTCATATATGAGTCAAGGCAGGTGACCAAATACTTTTGGCAGTAAAGTGTATCCATAACCTCAATGTGTCAGAATAATTGTATCTAAGTTATCACAAAACTTTGTGTTTCAATGAGTTCCCCGCGAGAAGACAAAAGCTGTCTTTGAACCTACACTCTTAGAAATAAAAGTGCTAAGTAGAACCATATAAGGTTCTTCGGCTCGTCCTCATAGGAGAACCCTTTTTGGCTCCAGGTAGAACCTTTTTATAAAGGTTCCACCTGGAACCCTTTTGGAGGGTTCTACCTAGAACTGTGTGTGTAAGGTTCCACCCAGAACCCCCCATGAGAGGTTCTACAAAGAACCCACGCAGGGAGTTCCACTAAGAACCCTTTCATGTTTCAAGGGTTTCATCTAGAACCCACACAGGGAGTTCCACTAAGAACCCTTTCGTATTTCAAGGGTTTCATCTAGAACCCACACAGGGAGTTCCACTAAGAACCCTTTTGTATTTCAAGACTTTCATCTAGAACCCACGCAGGGAGTTCCACTAAGAACCCTTTCGTATTTCAAGGGTTTCATCTAGAACCCACACAGGGAGTTCCACTAAGAACCCTTTCGTTTGTCAAGGGTTTCATCTAGAACCCATGCAGGGAGTTCCACTAAGAACCCTTTCGTATTTCAAGGGTTTCATCTAGAACCCACACAGGGAGTTCCACTAAGAACCCTTTCATGTTTCAAGGGTTTCATCTAGAACCCACACAGGGAGTTCCACTAAGAACCCTTTCGTATTTCAAGGGTTTCATCTAGAACCCACACAGGGAGTTCCACTAAGAACCCTTTCGTATTTCAAGGGTTTCATCTAGAACCCACACAGGGAGTTCCACTAAGAACCCTTTTGTATTTCAAGACTTTCATCTAGAACCCACACAGGGAGTTCCACTATGAACCCTTTTGTTTGTCAAGGGTTTCATCTAGAACCCATGCAGGGAGTTCCACTAAGAACCCTTTCGTATTTCAAGGGTTTCATCTAGAACCCACACAGGGAGTTCCACTAAGAACCCTTTCATGTTTCAAGGGTTTCATCTAGAACCCACACAGGGAGTTCCACTAAGAACCCTTTCGTATTTCAAGGGTTTCATCTAGAACCCACACAGGGAGTTCCACTAAGAACCCTTTTGTATTTCAAGACTTTCATCTAGAACCCACGCAGGGAGTTCCACTAAGAACCCTTTCGTATTTCAAGGGTTTCATCTAGAACCCACACAGGGAGTTCCACTAAGAACCCTTTTGTATTTCAAGACTTTCATCTAGAACCCACGCAGGGAGTTCCACTAAGAACCCTTTCGTATTTCAAGGGTTTCATCTAGAACCCACACAGGGAGTTCCACTAAGAACCCTTTCGTATTTCAAGGGTTTCATCTAGAACCCACACAGGGAGTTCCACTAAGAACCCTTTTGTATTTCAAGACTTTCATCTAGAACCCACGCAGGGAGTTCCACTAAGAACCCTTTCGTATTTCAAGGGTTTCATCTAGAACCCACACAGGGAGTTCCACTAAGAACCCTTTTGTATTTCAAGACTTTCATCTAGAACCCACGCAGGGAGTTCCACTAAGAACCCTTTCGTATTTCAAGGGTTTCATCTAGAACCCACACAGGGAGTTCCACTAAGAACCCTTTCGTTTGTCAAGGGTTTCATCTAGAACCCATGCAGGGAGTTCCACTAAGAACCCTTTCATGTTTCAAAGGTTTCATCTAGAACCCACACAGGGAGTTCCACTAAGAACCCTTTCGTTTGTCAAGGGTTTCATCTAGAACCCATGCAGGGAGTTCCACTAAGAACCCTTTCATGTTTCAAAGGTTTCATCTAGAACTCACACAGGGAGTTCCGCAAAGAACTCTTTCATGTTTCAAGGGTTTCATCTAGACCTGACACAGGGGGTTCTAAAAACATCCCTTTTCAAAGGTTTTCACCGATAACCGTCTTGTCTTCTGAGGGTTCTATAAAGAACCATATTGTATTCTACAGATCAGTTTAGTTCATATTATATTGTGGTCATTTATCATGTTGACATTGAACAAACATTCAAAACATTTTAATGAGAAAAACATTTATTTAAAGATAGGCACCATTATTGGCAAACGTTATCAGGAAGTATGTCCCTGGTGACACAGGATCTTACCCATGCTTTCAACAATCCCTGAAGAACTCTTTCTTCCAAAAACGGTTCTCTGGATCAAAATAGTTCTTACTGGAACCCTTAGTGTTAGTGAGAACCCTTTTAAAACCAATTATTCAGAAAAGGGGTTTTAAAGGGTTCTCTGGATCAAAATGGTTCTTACTGGAACCATTAGCGTTACCAAGAACCCTTGAAAAACCCTTTCTTTGGGAAAGGGTTTTTCAGAAGCAAATGGTTCCAGTTAGAACCTCAGCCCTTGTAGAAGAACCCTTTTAGAACCCTTATTTCTAAGAGTGTACCAAGAAGAAGGCTTGTAAAACTCCACTGTGTAGGATGGGACGCAACAGGAAGGTGTTCTGTTTCTTTCATGTATTGTAATCAACAGAAAGATATTGTTTTGACCCAAGAACTACAAAGCGGAGAGGAAGCAGGACCAGACTCTCCTCCAGGCGAGCTTTTCTTTGAACTGTTCTGTAATCAAAGGCGATGGCTGTTTACGACCCCCGTCCCTTAGAAACAACTGTTGCCATGTAATCAGGGAAAGTCCAAATAAAAGAGGAGGCGTACAATCTTTCGCCAGAGCGTGTTGGAACACTGTGCTAAGGTACAGGTGTACGCGCTCTCCTCAATTGAGCAAAATTGGTCATGACGTGGACTATCGTGCAGCTGGCTGCGTGGATGGTTTTCCCGGAATGCAATCGGACCAGACCAGTCATGGCTTGATTTAATTTAACACTATAACAAGAAACAAACAAAAGGGTACAAACAAAAGGCGCGCACAAGGCGGAAAACAAACTTGGCTATGAAAACAATACACTAGCACAAAGGCAAAACTATGAACATAAAACAAACAACACTTACTGTGGCATGAGCGGAGCATGAAATTAACATCAGCATGAAAACTATGAACAGGCATGAATAATGACAGAGGTAATGTCGCCAGGCCGACTGCCTGGCAACTGCAAGCTTAAATAATGAGGACATGATTAACACAGGTGTGTGAGTCCAAACGTGAAACAGGTGAAACTAATGGGTTGCTATGGTGACCAAACAAGAGAGCGTAAACAGGAACTAAAAAGAGTCCAAAAACCAAACAGAACAAAGCCAAACAAAAACATGATCAACAGACATGACAGAGCCCCCCCCTTAAAGACAGATCCCAGATGTCCAAAAAAAAAAAAAAACAATGATCAAGAGTCATGGGAGGGCGGGAGGGGGACTTGGCGGTGGGTCGCCAGACCAAGTGTCCCCGAATGCACCGGGGCAGAATCAAGTGGCGGCGATGCGTAGACCGCCGCTGAACCTGACGAGGTGGGCGACCCGAGAATGGCCACATCCGTGGCCGACAAGGAGGTGGACGCACTTGGCGTGGCGGACGACCAGGGGGCGGCCACATTCGTGGTCGACGGGAAGGTGGGTGAGTCGTGGCAGGCGTGGAAGCAGCAGATGAAGCAGGCGCGGGTGCAGCAGACGAAGCAGGCATGGAAGCAGCAGACAAAGCAGGCGGCGAAACTTGGCGTGGTGGGTCTTGGCGTGATGGGTCTTAGCGTGGTGGATCTTGGCGTGGTGGGTCCTGGCTTGAGTCCTGGCTGCGTGGAGCTGCGACGGGCGGAGCTTGGCGGCGTGGAGCTGCTACGGGCGGCGCTTGTCGGCGTGGAGCTGCTACGGGCGGCGTTTGGCGGCGAGGAGCAGCTACGGGCGACGCTTGGCGGTGTGGAGCAGCTACGGGCGGCGCTTGGCGTCGTGGAGCAGCTGGTACTGGGCGTGGTGCAGGAACTGGTACTTGGCGTGGTGCCGCGACAGGTGCTAGCCGTGGTGCAGCGACACGTGCTGCCGTGGTGCTGCGACAGGTGCTAGCCTTGGACTTGGCGCTAGCTTTGTTGCAGGTAGAGGTGGCCTAGCTGGGGGTTGCGGCTTGGCAGGCCGAAAGACCGGTGGTGGCGGCCGCAGGTTGCGGCTTAGCAGGTCGAAAGACCGGTGGTAGCGGCCGGGCTCGAGGCTGTGGCTTGGCATGGTGCAGCTGAGCCACCCCACTAGAATAGTTCCCGGCCCTAGCCCCCCCCCCAAGGAGCGGATACCAGACATGCTCCCCGCGTTCTGGAACCATTTTTTGGGGTGGGTGGAGGGAGGTCAGGAGGGGGGCAGAATCCTCCCCATTAAATTGTCCAAAAAGTCTTTCTTCATCCCCCACCTGAGGTTGTGTGGGCGGATAAAAAGAAAAACTCTGTGACGTGGGCGGGGCTTGACTCTTGGGGGGGCGGAGCATGAAGTTTAGATGGCTTGGATTGACAAGCTCTTTCATAAACACGTTTTGATAATGTCTTATTATGGAATTAGAGTCTTTTGCTGGAGGCGGGTGATCAAAAGAAAAACAATTCAGGAAAAAAAAATCTTGGTCTGTGATGTCATCAGGCTGCCGGGCTAGCTGCTGCCTATTTCCGCCCGGAGGGGGAGGTGCCTGCGGGAGTGACGTGTCCTGACAGGGAGGCGAAGCCCTTCTGGGCGGCTTCCGTCTTTGTCGGCGCGTCCGGTACTGCTGTGACGCGACGCTGTCCCTGGGCCACACGGAGCTGATTGGAATCAGTTTGCCGTTTGGACCCCACGTTAAGTCTCGGCGCTCCATGGCACTTAACACCTCCTGCGTGTCCGTTGCGAGAAAACGTTTAGCTGGCGACATTCTGTCATGACGTGGACTATCTTGCAGCTGGCTGTGTGGATGGTTTTCCCGGAATGCAATCGGACTAGACCAGTCATGGCTTGAAGGTATATACATGATTTAATTTAACACTATAACAAGAAACAAACAAAAGGGTACAAACAAAAGGCGCGCACAAGGCGGAAAACAAACTTGGCTATGAAAACAATACACTAGAACAAAGGCAAAACTATGAACATAAAACAAACAACACTTACTGTGGCATGAGCGGAGCATGAAATTAACATCAGCATGAAAACTATTAACAGGCATGAATAATGACAGAGGTAATGTCGCCAGGCCGACTGCCTGGCAACTGCAAGCTTAAATAATGAGGACATGATTAACACAGGTGTGTGAGTCCAAACGTGAAACAGGTGAAACTAATGGGTTGCTATGGTGACCAAACAAGAGAGCGTAAACAGGAACTAAAAAGAGTCCAAAAACAAACAGAACAAAGCCAAACAAAAACATGATCAACAGACATGACAAAATTTAATTCTGTCTTTGTTTAATTCCTTGCTTTTTGTCTTGTTTAATAGATGTCATCAGTGTTTGAACCTGACACAATGGAAACTTTTGTTATCACACTGCACATATTAGAGTCGACGCAAGGAGCGGCCAGGACAACGTGTACTTGTTCTTTTTTTCCCCCAGTACCCTTCTTTGGGGTCGTCCTAAAAAAAAAGCCAGAGAAAAAGCTTGTGGAATTGCACACCTATTTGTGCAGCAGCATGAGGCTCTTATAATATACAGAATGTTTCTAAGTATTAAGTAAAAACCCTTGATGCCGTCTAAGATGTACACATGCCTTTATGCGGAACGAGCCTCGGAAATAGCTTCAAGCATTTCTTTAATGATTCCTCGGTTGAAGTGGAAAAAAAAAGAAGGTATTTTTTTCCCCCTAAGAGCAAACGCATCTTCTCATTCAAGACGACTTGCCAGAATGTATTTCACACCATTTGTCAAGACCTGAAACAAGATTTCAGCTTGAGCGAGTCAATGCAGAGAATGTGCTAAACATAGTTAGTGTTTGACATCTGCCTGTTCATTAAGGGAGTTAAGTTGTTACTTAGAGCATTGATTCTTCTGCAAACTGTACAATATACACACTGCAAGTATATATATAATGTAGTAACAGACACCTTCATAACAATATGTAATATGTACAATATACACACTGCAAGTATATATATAATGTAGTAACAGACACCTTCATAACAATATGTAATATGTACAATATACACACTGCAAGTATATATATAATGTAGTAACAGACACCTTCATAACAATATGTAATATGTACAATATACACACTGCAAGTATATATATAATGTAGTAACAGACACCTTCATAACAATATTCAATATGTACAATATACACACTGCAAGTATATATATAATGTAGTAACAGACACCTTCATAACAATATTCAATATGTACAATATACACACTGCAAGTATATATATAATGTAGTAACAGACACCTTCATAACAATATTTAATATGTACAATATACACACTGCAAGTATATATATAATGTAGTAACAGACACCTTCATAACAATATGTAATATGTACAATATACACACTGCAAGTATATATATAATGTAGTAACAGACACCTTCATAACAATATTCAATATGTACAATATACACACTGCAAGTATATATATAATGTAGTAACAGACACCTTCATAACAATATGTAATATGTACAATATACACACTGCAAGTATATATATAATGTAGTAACAGACACCTTCATAACAATATGTAATATGTACAATATACACACTGCAAGTATATATATAATGTAGTAACAGACACCTTCATAACAATATTCAATATGTACAATATACACACTGCAAGTATATATATAATGTAGTAACAGACACCTTCATAACAATATGTAATATGTACAATATACACACTGCAAGTATATATATAATGTAGTAACAGACACCTTCATAACAATATGTAATATGTACAATATACACACTGCAAGTATATATATAATGTAGTAACAGACACCTTCATAACAATATGTAATATGTACAATATACACACTGCAAGTATATATATAATGTAGTAACAGACACCTTCATAACAATATTCAATATGTACAATATACACACTGCAAGTATATATATAATGTAGTAACAGACACCTTCATAACAATATGTAATATGTACAATATACACACTGCAAGTATATATATAATGTAGTAACAGCCACCTTCATAACAATATGTAATATGTACAATATACACACTGTCCATCCATCCATCCATCTTCTTTCGCTTATCCGAGGTCGGGTCGCGGGGGCAGCAGCCTAAGCAGGGAAGCCCAGACTTCCCTCTCCCCAGCCACTTCGTCCAGCTCCTCTCGGGGGATCCCGAGGCGTTCCCAGGCCAGCCGGGAGACATAGTCTTCCCAACGTGTCCTGGGTCTTCCCCCGTGGCCTCCTACCGGTCGGACGTGCCCTAAATACCTCCCTAGGGAGGCGATCGGGTGGCATCCTGACCAGATGCCCGAACCACCTCATCTAGCTCCTCTCGATGTGGAGGAGCAGCGGCTTTACTTTGAGCTCCCCTCGGATGACAGAGCTTCTCACCCTATCTCTAAGGGAGAGCCCCGCCACCCGGCGGAGGAAACTCATTTCGGCCGCTTGTACCCGTGATCTTGTCCTTTCGGTCATAACCCAAAGCTCATGACAGTAGGAGAATGGGAACGTAGATCGACCGGTAAATTGAGAGCTTTGCCTTCCGGCTCAGCTTCTTCTTCACCACAACGGATCGATACAGCGTCCGCATTACTGAAGACGCTGCACCGATCCGCCTGTCGATCTCCCGATCCACTTTTCCCTCACTCGTGAACAAGACTCCTAAGTACTTGAACTCCTCCACTTGGGGCAGGGTCTCCTCCGCAACCCGGAGATGGCTCTCCACCCTTTTCCGGCCGAGAACCATGGACTCGGACTTGGAGGTGCTGATTCTCATCCCAGTCGCTTCACACTCGACTGTGAACCGATCCAGTGAGAGCTGAAGATCCTGGCCAGATGAGGCCATCAGGACCACATCATCTGCAAAAAGCAGAGACCTAATCCTGCAGCCACCAAACGGATCCCCTCAACGCCTTGACTGCGCCTAAAAATTCTGTCCATAAAAGTTATGAACAGAATCGGTGATAAAAGGCAGCCTTGGCGGAGTCCAACCCTCACATGCGGACCAAGCTCTGACACTGATCATACAGGGAGCGGACCGCCAAAATCAGACAGTTCGATACCCCATACTCTCTGAGCACTCCCCACAGGACTTCCCGAGGGACACGGTCGAATGCCTTCTCCAAGTCCACAAAGCGCATGTAGACTGGTTGGGCAAACTCCCATGCACCCTCAAGGACCCTGCCGAGAGTATAGAGCTGGTCCACAGTTCCACGACCAGGACGAAAACCACACTGTTCCTCCTGAATCCGAGGTTCGACTATCCGGCGTAGCCTCCTCTCCAGTACACCTGATTAGACCTTACCGGGAAGGCTGAGGAGTGTGATCCCACGATAGTTAGAACACACCCTCCGGTTCCCCTTCTTAAAGAGAGGAACCACCACCCGGTCTGCCAATCCAGAGGTACCGCCCCCGATGTCCAATATACACACTGCAAGTATATATATATAAAATGTAGTAACAGACACCTTCATAACAATATGTAATATGTACAATATACACACTGCAAGTATATATATATAATGTAGTAACAGACACTGTCATAACAATATGTAATATATACAATATACACACTGCAATATATATATATATATATATATATTTATAATGTAGTAACAGACACCTTCATAACAATATGTAATATGTACAATATACACACTGCAAGTATATATACAATGTAGTAACAGACACCTTCATAACAATATGTAATATGTACAATATACCCACTGCAAGTATACATATATAATGTAGTAACAGACACCTTCATAACAATATGTAATATGTACAATATACACACTGCAAGTATATATATATATATATAAAATGTAGTAACAGACACCTTCATAACAATATGTAATATATACAATATACACACTGCAAGTATATATAATGCAGTCACAGACACTGTCATAACAATATGTAATATGTACAATATACACAATGCAATCTATATATATATATAATGTAGTAACAGACACCTTCATAACAATATGTAATATGTACAATATACACACTGCAAGTATATATACAATGTAGTAACAGACACCTTTATAACAATCTGTAATATGTACAATATACCTACTGCAAGTATACATATATAATGTAGTAACAGACACCTTCATAACAATATGTAATATGTACAATATACACACTGCAAGTATATATACAAAGTAGTAACAGACACCTTCATAACAATATGTAATATGTACAATATACACACTGCAAATATATATATAATGTAGTAACAGACACCTTCATAATATGTAATATGTACAAAATACACACGGCAAGTATCCACATAATGTAGTAACAGACACCCTAATATTAATACGTAATATGTTCAATATTTACCGTATTTTGGTCATTTTAATTATTGCCGGGACTAATTTCTTACGCGCGTTTATTTCCGTTTCAATAGCAGCGCACTTCTGACTTCTGGCAGCAAAGGTGTTTTCTAGCAAAGGTGTGTTTTCTAATTATGGAAATGACCTTTGAAGGCTACAATGATGATTTTTATATCATTAGTTGTTTTTTTTTGTATCTTTAAAAAAAAGAAGACATCATAATAATAGGCAAAATTCCAAAAAATAAGTGCAGTTCTCCTTCAGTGCTGGTATCTCCTTTGTATAGAATAAATTGCTCATCTTTAATTCTCGTCACCTCTCTTTATTTAACTCGCCTTAGAATTGAAGAATCTGGGAGGATTCTTCCCTGTAAAAGGGAGGGTCCAGATTTGGATTTATTAACAGCTTTTTCATGATAAGAAGTTAATGCCCAACATTAATGAGATTTAAAAATGCAATTGGAGTGTTTGACCAATTACATAACTGCAACTTAGTATAATTTATTCACACTTGGATAATGTCTGGTGAAAGTTTGATGTCACATTTGGACACTTGGCTCTCAGCAGCATTGATCAAAATTCCATTGGGTCTTCATTTCTCACACATTTACTTTCAGAATGCCATCAGACGGGCAAGACAGCGACAACAAAGGCGAGAGAAGACTATCATCACGTGCGAGCAGTGAGGAGTTTGGATGAGCATTGGCTCTGAGATAGGTTTGATATTTTTACTGGCACATAAAATGTTTAAACCAGGCTTAAAGGAGAGCTGCACATTTTTGGTAATTTTGCCTATCATTCACAATCCTTATGTAAGAATATAAAACATATGTTTTTCTTTTTTTTATGCATTCTAACTCGTAAATGTCACGTGGGGTTGGTCTTGGCATGGCGGGTCTTGGCGTCGTTGAGCTGGTACCGGGTCTTGGCGTCGTTGAGCTGGTACCGGAGCTTGGCGTCGTGGAGCTGGTACCGGAGCTTGGCGTCGTGGAGCTGGTACCGGAGCTTGGCGTCGTGGAGCTGGTACCGGAACTTGGCGTCGTGGAGCTGGTACCGGAGTTTGGGGGTTGCGGCTTGGCATGGTAAAAGACTGGTGGTGGCGGCCGTGAGGGAGGCTGTGGCTTGACATGGTGAAGCTGAGTCACCCCACCAGTGCAGTTCCCAGCCCTAGCCCCCCCCCTCAAGGAGCGGATACCAGACGCACTCCCTGCGGTCTGGAACTCTCTTTAAGGGTGGGTGGGGGGAGGTATGGAGGGGGGCAGAATCCTCCCCATTAAATTGTCCAGAAAATCTATTCACCACCCCCACTTTAGACTGGGTCTGAAAAAATCTAAATTTAGAAAAAAATTTCTCAAAAGGATTATTTTTTGAAACGAAGTCCTTGGTGGGCGGCTGACAGAGGGCGTAAATAGAATCTAAAAAAAAAAAAATCTTGGTTTCTGACGTCATCACCAGTGGGCGGGATGACGTCATCAGCACAGGTCTCCTGCGGCGGCAAGGAAAAATGAGCTGCTTGGTGAATCCTGTTGTCCGTGGGAGGGTTTTGGGGGAACGACGCGTCATGCTGGAGAGAAAAAGCCTTTCTGGTTGGCTTCCAGCTTTGCCAGCGCGTCTCCATCACCTCCTCGTGGCCGGTCTGCGGAAGAACGTCTGCTGCCTGCGTTCTGTCACGTGGGGTTCGCAGCTAGCTGCGGGGTTGTTCTTCCAATGCAAAATAGACGGCTACGGACAACAGCGTAAAGGTAGGCTAGGATTTATTAATATAAATCACGCACTACCGCGAACATAAACAATACAACAACTTCAACAAAAAAAAAGAGGCAAGCGTGCCTAAAACGCAAGTGAGGCTAACCTTAAACAGAAGCTATGGCATGGACATGGAAACTTACTTGGACAGAGCAAGACATAAACCGGTGTGACATCAAAACAACGCAGGCAGAACGAGTGATGAACAAAGGTAGGCTTAAATAACAGTGACATGATTGGTGACAGGTGTGTGTGAGTCCGAACGTGAAACAGGTGCGTGACGTGACAGGTGAAAACTAATGGTTGCTATGGTGACAAAACAAAACAAAAGTGCACAAAAAGTCCAAAATTTAAACCGAACATGACTAAAACAAAACATGATCACACAGACATGACAGAATCCCCCCCTTACGGACAGATCCCAGATGTCCAAAAACAGAAAATATCAACAAGAGTCATGGGAGGGCGTGAGGGGGACCTGGCGGTGGGTCGCCAGGCCACGTGTCCCCGTATCCACCGGGGCAGAGTTAGGTGGCGGCGGCGAGTGGAACGCCGCTGCAGCAGGCGACCCGGGCGCCCAGGTAATGGCCACATTCGTGGCCGACTGGGAGGTGGGCGCACTTGGCGTGGCGGGCGACCAGGTAGCGGCCATATCCGTGACCGACGAGGAGGGAGGTGCGTCATCGTGGCAGGCGTGGAAGCAGCAGATGATGCAGGCAGCGAAGCTCGGCGTGGCGCGTCAGGCGGCGAAGCTCGGCGTGGGTCTTGGTCTTGGCGTGGCGGTTCTTGGTCTTGGCGTGGCGGGTCTTGGTCTTGGCGTGGCGGGTCTTGGTCTTGGCGTGGCGGGTCTTGGTCTTGGCGTGGCGGGTCTTGGTCTTGGTCTTGGTCTTGGTCTTGGTCTTGGCGTGGCGGGTCTTGGTCTTGGCATCGTGGAACTGGTACCGGAGCTTGGCGTGGCGGGTCTTGGTCTTGGCATGGCGGGTCTTGGTCTTGGCATGGCGGGTCTTGGTCTTGGCACGGCGGGTCTTGGTCTTGGCATGGCGGGTCTTGGCGTCGTTGAGCTGGTACCGGGTCTTGGCGTCGTTGAGCTGGTACCGGAGCTTGGCGTCGTGGAGCTGGTACCGGAGCTTGGCGTCGTGGAGCTGGTACCGGAGCTTGGCGTCGTGGAGCTGGTACCGGAGCTTGGCGTCGTGGAGCTGGTCCCGGAACTTGGCGTCGTGGAGCTGGTACCGGAGCTTGGCGTCGTGGAGCTACTGGTGCAGGTGGAGGTGGTCTAGCTGGGGGTTGCGGCTTGGCATGGTAAAAGACTGGTGGTGGCGGCCGTGAGGGAGGCTGTGGCTTGACATGGTGAAGCTGAGTCACCCCACCAGTGCAGTTCCCAGCCCTAGCCCCCCCCTCAAGGAGCGGATACCAGATGCGCTCCCTGCGGTCTGGAACTCTCTTTAAGGGTGGGTGGGGGGAGGTATGGAGGGGGGCAGAATCCTCCCCATTAAATTGTCCAGAAAATCTATTCACCACCCCCACTTTAGACTGGGTCTGAAAAAATCACATTACTAAAACAAAACATGATCACACAGACATGACAGTAAATAAATGCTGGCAAAAGTCAGCTAACAATGTGAATCGCTCTATTCCGCTATAGAGCTGTCAAAAAAAACGTTCAAAAGCCTCCATCAACGTTTTATAAACACACTGTAAGTAAATATGTAATGTGGTAACATTCATAATAACATGTAATATTTACGTATTTTGCCCATTTTACGCATGCAGTGTCGTATTTATTTCGCAGACACATCACGTCTAACAACAACACTTAATCATGATGGACTTCATGAGAGACAAAAAGATTACTTCGGAACAAATGATGATCATAACAATATTTTTTTAGCCTGAATATACGGAGGATGAGCTGCCAGTTTTAGAAGGTGTTTGCGAAACAGATCTAGCTTTAGTGGAACACTAAGCATCATGTAGCAGTATTGCTTAGTGCTGAGCAGGAAATACAAAATATAAACATTAAAAAAAAAATCACTTACTGTACAATGTCTGCTCTCAGTGGGATGCTGACTGATGGGATGTTTATATATTCCCGTTTAAATGAAGAAATAATAATAATTTTCACGAAAGGTTAAAAAAAAAAGGTGCCGCAAACGAGCCTCTTTTCTTGTCTTTCTCGCCATCCAAAATTGACCAACTTCTCGGTTTATGTCCACATCCTTCTACTATCCAGGCGAGAAGCATGATTTGTAATCTAGAATTAACTTCCACCAGCTCAGAGGCGATGCAGCAGCTCAGTATGTAAATATAGCATCATAAGCGAGTTAGCACTCTGTGATCACAATGCGGCTAAAAAATTGCTTGTCTGCGTTAGCGCTTATATTAACAATATTGCTAATACTTGTTTCGATGTAAAACAATATGTAAATGGAGTATTGTTGGTGGTTTTTGGATGTTTTTTTAGAGCTTTGTGTGCGCTATATATTACTCCCATTAGCTGCATTGTTAGCCACCTTGCATTTGCTGTATTTTACGATTTAGAATACACAAAAAAAGAAAGCCAAATGTGTTCTGATTGGATTGTGAATGATGGGCAAAATTCCCCCCCAAAAAGTGCAAAAAGTTCCCAATTAAGAACAATAGTGTCACTGCAATAAATACATTAGAAATATAATATAAATATAAATATTATGTGTACTTTTTTTTGGCTAGTTTTATTTTCAGAGTATGCACCATAAAAATAATGTGCTGATTACATTAATAAATATGTTTAAAACACTTGAAAGACTGCTCAATATAGCCATGTTTAGCAAATATATATTTCTATTTAAAAATATATATATATTTCAAACACTTCTCAATTTTATGTTCGAAATTGTTGCAATTAGGAATATAATTTTTCTTTTTTTTTGCCACTTTTTTTTGCATAAAGTCCTGCCCAACAATCTCTTTAACCCTTTAAATCCCAGTTTGTTTGCATAATGAAAGTACCTCCAAAATGAAAATGCTCTAAATAGTCAAAGCTTTTTTATGACTCAATTAAGATCGTTTCTATGTCATCCAGGTTCAAATATTTGTAATTATTAAAGTATTGTATTGTTAAAAGCAGAGGTGGGTAGAGTAGCCAGAAATTGTACTCAAGTAAGAGTACTGTTACTTTAGAGATTTATTACTCAAGTAAAAGTAAGGAGTAGTCACCCAAATATTTACTTGAGTAAAAGTAAAAAGTATGTTGTGAAAAAACTACTCAAGTACTGAGTAACTGATGAGTAACATACACACACATATCATATATATATATATATATATATATATATATATATATATATACATATATACACATACATTGATATATACAGTATATCATTTATATTTATTTATTTTGCCGTTTTTGTTTACATGTTAAAGGTGTTTTAATGAATATACATGCATGTTTAACACATATAGATTCCTTTCTTTCATGAAGACAAGAATATAAGTTGGTGTATTACCTGATTCTGATGACTTGCATTGATTGTAATCAGACAGCAGTGCTTAACGTCCACGTTTTCAAATGCAGGAGAAAAAAAGTTCCTCCTTTCTGTCTAATACCACATGAAAGTGGTTGGTTTTTGGTATCTTATTTGTCCAGCTTCCATATTCGTTTTCACACACTTTACAAGAAATACATTGGCGGCAAATTCCGTAGCTTGCTAGCTTGTTTGCACTGGCTTTCGGAGACTCTTATTTTGAAAGCGCAGGCGCGATGGAGCGGCACTTTTATTGTGAAGACAGGAACTGTGCAGTCAGTCTTTAGGCTTGTGACGGGATGTACGTTTGAAATAAAAAAGTGTCTTTTTTCCTTCACACTTTTGATTGATTGAAACTTGTATTAGTAGATTGCACAGTACAGTACATATTCCGTACAATTGACCACTAAATGGTAACACCCCAATAAGTTTTTCAACTTGTTTAAGTCAGGTCATGTGACCGCCTGGCTCTGTTTGATTGGTCCAACGTCACCAGTGACTGCATCTGATTGGTGGAACGGAGTCAAACGTCACTAGTGACTGCATTTTATTGGTGGAACGGAGTGAAACGTCACCAGTAAGGCAGGCACTTTGAAGGTCTGTCCGACAGACCAAAACAAACAAAGCGTGCATTAACAGATCGATAAAAATTAGTAGCGAGTAGCGAGCTGAATGTAGATAAAAGTAGCGGAGTAAAAGTAGCGTTTCTTCTCTATAAATATACTCAAGTAAAAGTAAAAGTAAGTTGCATTAAAACTACTCTTAGAAGTACAATTTATCCCAAAAGTTACTCAAGTAGATGTAACGGAGTAAATGTAGCGCGTTACTACCCACCTCTGGTTAAAAGTATTAAAAGATGATACATTCTTTGCACCAGTAGAATATAGGAGTCTGCATTATTTACAAGGACACCAACAGAGCTAGAGGATATTTATTATTGCGCAGTGGAAGAGGTGTTACAAGAGTTGTCCATTCCATAGGCCAAGATCCTTGATGTTCAGAGATTTAGTCTTTTATTCTTTATCTACTGAGACTTGTATTTTGTCATCAAAGCGACACATTTCGTCCTAAAGACAATTATTGCTCGGTAGGAGTGTTGTAAACTTACAGAAAATGGCATCAGCAAATGCAGCTCCATTAGGAACTGCAATCTAAATTGATCGTTCCAAGAAGAAGATGCATTGATGTGTGATAATTCAATCTCAAAATAGATGGAAATAATAACCAAAAAAACCAAAAAGGGTTATTATCTTCCTTGGCTGTTCTGGTCATTTAAAAAACGGCCGTGTTGCAAAGAAATGCGGCGGAAGAAAAGCTTATATTGTGCGACACTTTGTCACCTTTTTGTCTTTAATTGCTTGACTGCAGCTATCAAATGTTCTTGTAACCGCATAATCTATCGATCAGTTTGTTTTATTAATCAAGTAATCGGCTAAAACACACCTCATAGCCCCAATGCGGATTCTAGGGGAAATATTCGATAAATATTTTCCATTGTTGTATACTTGATGGTCGTGTCACTCTCCCAGGACTGTGATGAGACAAGAAGACGCCAACGAGGAATCGTCGAACAAAAAGCTTTATTTGTTTCAGCGAGCTTCAGACTGGAACTGCAGCTCCAGGAGAAAGAGTATGGGCCAGATTACTCTTCTGTTAAAGTTAAAGTTTTAAGTCCCAATGATTGTCACACACACTCTAGGTGTGGCGTAATGATTCTCTGCATTTGACCTATCACCCTTGATCACCCCCTGGGAGGTGAGGAGAGCAGTGAGCAGCAGCAGTGTCCGCCCCCTGGAATCATTTTTGGTGATTTACCTCCCAATTCCAACCCTTGATGCTGAGTGCCAAGCAGGGAGGTAATGGGTCCCATTTTTATAGTCTTTGGTATGACTCGGCCGGGGTTTGAACTCACAACCTACCGATCTCAGGGCGGACACTCTAACCACTAGGCCACTGAATAGGTTGACTGCTGTGTTCTTGGACAACTGTCCTTAAATACCTTTTACACGAAGACCCCCACTCTCACCCAGTCAGCCTATTTCCTGTTATCGGTTTGAGTCGGGTGTGTCACATTGTGTTGTTGATGACGAACCCCAAGATGCAAAGATGGCAGGCTTTGTCCAGGAAAACATGATTTAATGTTCATAAAATAAAGGTAAAAACACAAACCAGGAACCAGGAATAGCCAAAACTGTAAACAGGAACCAGCAAACAGAAAAAACTGGAAACAGCTAATGGCTAACAAGAAAACACGAAACAAAAGAGCTAGGAGAACGCAAACTACAAATAGCTAACAGGAACAGCTTACCGCTACGACGACAGGTACAAGGACAAGTAATAGCACGACAGGTAGTAGCTGTAATGATATTGACAGGTAGAAATTACAATAATCCAGCACTGATTAGAGGGAAAGGCAGGTTAAAATAGCAGCTGGTTGATTGACACCAGGTGTGGCCAGGTGCCAATCAGCCGCAGCTGAGGGGAAGCAGCACTCAGGGAGACAATCAGGAAATAACCAAAATAAGAGCGCTGACAGGAAATGACAGAGGAAAAACCAAAACATAACTAAACTGTCAGGGACAAGCCTGACAGTAGCACCCTTTCCCATAACAGATACCAGACGTTCTAGAAAATCCCCTCCCCCCCAAAAAAAACAGTCCAAAGTCACGGGAGGGTGAAGGGAGGACAAGGAGGTGGGCCGCCAGGCCAAGTGTCCCCGCAACCAGCGGGGAAGAGTCAGGTGGCGACGGCGAGTTGAACGCCGCTGCAATTGGCGAGGCGGTCGCCCATGAAACGACCACATCTGCTGGCCCACCGGAGACGATGGTGGCGCCCTCTGCTGGCCCACCGGAGACGATGGTGGCGCCCTCTGCTGGCCCACGGGAGACGATGGTGGCGCCATCTGCTGGCCCACCGGAGAGGATTGTGGCGTCCTCTGCTGGCCCACCGGAGAGGATGGTGGCGCCCTCTGCTGGCCCACCGGAGAGGATGGTGGCGCCCTCTGCTGGCCCATCGGAGAGGATGGTGGCGCCCTCTGCTGGCCCACCGGAGAGGATGGTGGGGCCGTCTGTTGCAGACCCCCTCGGAGATGATGGCTTCGTCTCTTGCAGACCCACTGGGGCGAGAAGTAGCTGTGCCTTCCCAGCTGCACAGCTACTCATAGCCCCCACCTCAAGGGACGGATCCCAGACGTCCCCCGAGAAGCCAACATAGGACAGGGATGGGTGGGAGGGATTACAAAATGAGGCAAAGTCTTTCCTTGATTTGGCCATCAATTCAAAAGCTTTGTTAAGCCTCTCCGCCATAGACATTTCTGCGGGGTTCGAATTTGGCTGGATTATTCTGTCACATTGTGTTGTTGGTGACGAACCCCAAGATGCAGAGATGGCAGGCTTTGTCCAGGCAAACATGATTTAATGTTCATAAAATAAAGGTAAAAACACAAACCAGGAACTAGGAATAGCCAAAACTGTAAACAGGAACCAACAAACAGAAAAAACTTGAAACAGCTAATGGCTAACAAGAAAACACGAAACAAAAGAGCTAGGAGAAAGCAAACTACAAATAGCTAACAGGAACAGCTTATCGCTAAGACGACAGGTACAAGGACAAGTAGTAGCACCACAGGTCGTAGCTGTAACGATATCGACAGGTAGAAATTACATCAACAAGTATTAGTGACAATAATCCAGCAGTGACTGGAGGGCAGGGCAGGTATAGATAGCAGCTGGCTGATTGACACCAGGTGTGGCCAGGTGCCAATCAGCCGCAGCTGTGAGGACAGCACTCAGAGAGACAAACAGGAAACTGAAGAGTGCTGACAGGAAATAAAACAAACACAGAGGAAAAACTAAAACTTAACCAAACTGTCAGGGACAAGCCTGACAGGGTGACCCTTGAGCCCTATCCTCTACTCCTACCTGTGAGGGCTTCCTGCTAGATGTTGCTAATGTCTTTACACTTTGTCATATAATCCAACTGGTGCTATCCTTTATGTTCCTCAATGTCCTGGGAGCAATAGCCGCCACTCTCTGGCCAAGCTATAATGGATACGTGCACTTTTGACCTTAGTAGAATAATCCTCTAAAGGATTCTGTGACCAAATACCAATACATGCTACTTCACAATCATATAAGAAAATTGTATACGGTACAATTTACCTCACCATAACCTTTGTTCTTTATTCCTTATGAATGCACATCATCAATATTGAAATTGCACTTTTAACATGTGTGTATGAATTCATCAAACTAACAGAATTAATATGAAAGCTTTTTTTTAATCGATTAATCGTTGGAGCCTTACTTGATTGTTGCCTTTGTGCCATACCTACACTCTAAAAAATTTAAAAAAAATTATATTCAATTGAATAGACTGCAAAGACAAGATATTTAACATTCAAACCGTAAACCTTTGTTATTTTTTGCAAATATTAGCTCATTTGGAATTTGATGCCTGCAACATGTTTCAAAAAAGCTGACACAAGTGGCCTCCAGCCTTTAAATAGACCCCCCTTTTAGACCAGTTGATCTGCCGTTTCTTTTCTGCTCTGCTCCCCTCTCCTTCATGGAGAAGGGGGGCACAGACTTGGTGACCACAGATGAGGCGCTAGCTGTCCTAAGTCGGGACCCAGGGTGGACCACTCATCTGTGCATCAGTTGGGGATGTCTCTGCACTGCTGACCTGTCTCCACTCAAGATGATCTCCTGCTGGCTCCACTATGGACTGGACTCTCACACTATTATGTTAGATCCACTATGGACTGGACTCTTACACTATTATGTTAGATCCACTATGGACTGGACTCTTACACTATTATGTTAGATCCACTATGGACTGGACTCTCACACTATTATGTTAGATCCACTATGGACTGGACTCTTACACTATTATGTTAGATCCACTATGGACTGGACTCTTACACTATTATGTTAGATCCACTATGGACTGGACTCTCACACTATTATGTTAAATCCACTATGGACTGGACTCTCACTATTATGTTAGATCCACTATGGACTGGATTCTCACACTATTATGTTAGATCCACTATGGACTGGATTCTCACACTATTATGTTAGATCCACTATGGACTGGACTCTTACACTATTATGTTAGATCCACTATGGACTGGACTCTCACACTATTATGTTAGATCCACTATGGACTGGACTCTAACACTATTATATTAGATCCACTATGGACTGGACTCTCACATTATTATATTAGATCCACTATGGACTGGACTCTCACACTATTATGTTGGATCCACTATGGCCTGGACTCTCACTATTATGTTAGATCCACTATGGACTGGACTGTCACTATTATGTTAGATCCACTATGGACTGGACTCTCACTATTATGTTAGATCCACTATGGACTGGACTCTCACAATATTATGCTAGAGCCACTCGACGTCCATTGCACCAGTCGCCCGGGGGGGGAGGGGGTCCGCACATCTGCGGTCCCCTCCAAGGTTTCTCATTGTCATCCCATTGGGTTGAGATTTTCCTTGTCCTGATGTGGTATCTGGGCTGAGGATGTCGTTGTGGCTTGTGCAGCCCTTTGAGACACTCGTGATTTAGGGCGATATAAGTAAACATTGATTGATTGTTTGAATGTTGCTGGTTTGGAATTAGAATTGTATTATTGTGTATTATTTTGTTGGACTGATTAATAATTAAAAAAAAAATTAACAGTACTGTTTGTTTCAAGGTCGTACAGACGGAACTCGATCGGTACTTACAAAAGTACAGAACCCAGTACCCATCCCTAGTAAGACCCATTTTCGGGCTCTAAACTGATATTGTCCAAGGGTTTTTGTTTCACTTGGTTTTTACTGTAATTAACTTCTAGAAATATGGAAGACACCTTTTTTTTTTTTTTTACAACTTTCAATAAATTGCCAGCCCAAGCAGACTCAGCAGACCCGACCAATTTCCCGCAGCAGATATAAATTGCACTCCTCGATCAATTTTGTTATCAGCTGGTCCAGACCTTCACTTCTTTCCTGCAGTCAGAGAAAAATGCATTCCATCACTGGAGAGTTTGTGCACCATCACTGACATATCATCATTTGACTGATAGAATATGACGAGATGAATTGTCCTTCTTTCTTTCAGCATTTTATATTTTCTTACTGCTGGCTTGTTCAGTCTTAGTTACATCCTCCTGAGAACCTGCATACTCTACATTTTGTTTATTAGTCTATTCCAGGGGCCGGCAACCCAAAACATTGAATGAGCCCTATTGGACCAAAACGATAAACAATCTGTCTGGAACCGCAAAAAATAAAAAGTCTTATATAAGTGTTATAATGAAAACAACACATGGTGTACCGTATTTTCCGCACTATTAGCCGCACCTAAAAACCACAAATTTACTCAAAAGCTGACAGTGCGGCTTATAACCCGGTGCGCTTTATATATGGATTAATATTAAGATTCATTTTCATAAAGTTTCGGTCTCGCAACTACGGTAAACAGCCGCCATCTTTTTTCCCCGTAGAAGAGGAAGTGCTTCTTCTTCTACGCCAAGCAACCGCCAAGGTAAGCACCCGCCCCCATAGAAGAGGAAGCGCTTCTTCTTCTACTGTAAGCAACCACCCGCCCGCGTAGAAGAAGGAAAAGAAGCGCGCGGATATTACGTTTCATTTCCTTTGTGTGTTTACATCTGTAAAGACCACAAAATGGCTCCTACTAAGCGACAGGTTTCCGGTTCATGAAAAGACGCAATCTCTCCATCCGCACACGGACTACTATTTCACAGCAACTGCCTAAAGACTTTCAAGAAAAGCTGGCTACTTTCCGTGCATATTGTAAAAACAAGATAGCTGAAAAAAAGATCCGGCCAGAGAACATTATCAACATGGACGAGGTTCCACTGACTTTTGATATTCCTGTGAACCGCACTGTGGATACAACGGGAGCACGTACGGTGAATATTCGCACCACAGGGAATGAGAAGTCATCCTTCACTGTGGTTCTAGCTTGCCATGCTAATGGCCAGAAACTTCCACCCATGGTGATATTCAAAAGGAAGACCTTGCCAAAAGAGACCTTTCCAGCCGGCGTCATCATAAAAGCTAACTCGAAGGGATGGATGGATGAAGAAAAGATGAGCGAGTGGTTAAGGGAAGTTTACGCGAAGAGGCCGGGTGGCTTTTTTCACGCAGTTCCGTCCATGTTGATATACGACTCCATGCGCGCCCACATCACACTGGTTTTAATATATTATTAAAGTTTGACTGACCTATCTGACTGTTTTTTTGACATTCCTTTAGCGCAGTTAGATGCGGCTTATAACACGGGGCGGCTTATAGGTGGACAAAGTTTTGAAATATGCCGTTCATTGAAGGCGCGGCTTATAACCCAGGGCGGCTTATGGTGCGGAAAATACGGTAAGTGTCTATATTAGCTATAGTAGACTACTATCAAACTTACTTTAAAAGCACTTATATAAGTGTTATAATGAAGGCAACAACCTCCATCAATTTTCTACCGCTTATTCCCTTCGGGGACGCGGGGGGCGCTGGAGCCTATTTCAGCTACAATCGGGCGGAAGGCGGGGTACACCCTGGACAAGTCGCCACCTCATCGCAGGGCATGAAGACAACACATAAATAAATGGGTTATACTTGTATAGCGCTTTTCTACCTTCAAGGTACTCAAAGCGCTTTGACAGTATTTCCACATTCACCCATTCACACACACATTCACACACTGATGGCGGGAGCTGCCATGCAAGGCACTAACCAGCACCCATCAGGAGCAAGGGGTGAAGTGTCTTGCCCAAGGACACAACGGACGTGACTAGGATGGTAGAAGGTGGGGATTGAACCCCAGTAACCAGCAACCCTCCGATTGCTGGCACGGCCACTCTACCAACTTCGCCACGCCGTCCCACATGATGTAAGTGTCTATATAAGTTATATTAGCCTACTATCAAAATTATTTTAAATGTCTTATATAAGTGTTATAATGAAGACAACACATAGACTTAGACTTCCTTTTTATTGTCATTCAAATTTGAACTTTACAGCACAGATAAGAACGACATTTCGTTACATTAGCTCATGGTAGTGCAGGATAAAAAAGCAATAAGGTGCATGTATGAATAAATAAATATATATAAATAATATATATAATATATATATAAAATAAATAAATATATATAAATAAATAAATAGATTACTGTACAGATAAATATATTGCACTTTTTCACATGCGTCCACGTTTATGGATGTATGTTATATTGTCTTTTTTATTCCAGCGAGTTAATCCATTTTGGGGGGAGTTGAGGGGATAATTTAATTATGATGCGTTTAAGAGTCTTACGGCCTGAGGGAAGAAGCTGTTACAGAACCTGGAGGTTCTGCTTCGGAGGCTGCGGAACCTTCTTTCTAGAGTCCAGCAGTGAAAACAGTCCTTGGTGGGGGTGGGAGGAGTCTTTGCAGATTTTCTGAGCCCTGGTCAGGCAGCGGCTTTTTGCGATCTCCTGGATAGGAGGAAGAGGAGTCCTGATGATCTTTTCCGCCGTCCTCACCACTCTCTGGAGAGACTTCCAGTCTGAGGCATTGCAGGCTCCAGTCCAGACAGAGATGCTGTTGGTCAGCAGGCTCTCTATAGTGCCTCTGTAGAATGTGCTGAGAATGGGGGGAGGGAGCTGTGCTCTTTTCATCCGACGCAAAAAGTGCATGCGCTGCTGAGCTCTTTTTACAAGAGCTCCGGTGTGTAGGGACCAGGTTATATTGTCAGTTATCTGCACCCCCAGGAACTTGGTGCTGCTTACTATCTCCACCGCTGTGCCGTTGATGTAGAGTGGAGCATGGCTGGACTGGTGCTTCCTGAAGTCGACGATGATCTCCTTGGTCTTGTTGACATTCAGGACCAGGTTGTTGGTTCTGCACCAGTCAACCAGATGTTTCACCTCCTCCCTGTAGTCCATGTCGTTGTTGTCACAGATGAGGCCCACTACTGTCGTGTCGTCCGCATACTTCACAATGTGGTTAGTAGTGGACCTGGCGCAGCAGTCATGAGTCATCAACGTGAACAGCAGCGGACTCAGGACGCAGCCCTGGGGGGAGCCGGTGCTCAGGGAGATGGCACTGGAGGTGTTGTTGCCCACTCTCACAGATTGGGGTCTGTCTGTGAGGAAGTCAAGCAGCCAGTTGCAAAGGGGGGTACTGAATCCAAGGGAGGCCAGTTTGCTCACCAAGTGCTGCGGAATGATGGTGTTGAATGCTGAGCTGAAGTCCAGGAACAAAATCCGCACGTGTGTGTCCTTTCCTTCCAGATGTTCTAAGCTCAGGTGGAGTGCAGAGGAGATGGCGTCCTCTGTGGAGCGGTTAGGGCGATAAGCAAACTGGTATGGGTCAAATGTGGGGGGAAGTCTGGAGACAATATATTCCTTTACCAGCCTCTCAAAGCACTTCATTATGATGGGGGTGAGTGCAACGGGGCGGTAATCATTGAGGGACTGGAATGATTGTGGCCGTCTTAAAACAACTACTTTGGCACGTGTTGCAGCCATGAAATTCTAAGTTAATTATTATTTGCAAAAATAAATTAAGTTTCTCAGTGTGAACATGAAATATCTTGTCTTTGCAGTCTATTCAATTGAATTTAAGTTGAAAAGGATTTGCAAATAATTGCATTCTATTTTTATTTACCATTCACACAACGTGACAACTTCACCGCTTTTGGGTTTTGTACATTTTGTTCATGGACCTCTTTCAGTTCGGCTTCAGCTTGTCAGCATTGACAGGCACTTTGTCCTAAAATTGCATATTCTCACCATTTTTGCAATGGAATGACGGCTCTGTATGGAATTATGAATATAAAAGCTACAAACAGTGCAGAAGTTGTGCTCTCTCCTAGCAGAAGGTCAGCTCGCCCTGGCTGGACCGGAGGAGTTGTCTATGCTGACATGACATTACATGGGAGGAATGCTCTCATCTACTTCAAAGAGGCACTCGCTTCATTGTGCCGAAGCAAAGGCGTGTGCAGATATGTGCACAATTGTGTCTTCGGTCTTGGCAAAGATACACAAGTTTAGCTTCACAAACATGTTCCATTATCTGCTACTGACTTTGATGGACATACATAAAAACAATCTTCCCTCCATGATCGGTTCCAGGCCTGACAGTAGAAAAATAATTTACATGTAATATTTTTATAGTTAGAGCAGAGCTATTCAACTACGTCATGAAGAGGGCCGCAGTTTCAAGAGGCCAAAAAAATTTATTAAAAAAAATATACATATGATAATAATTTAAAAAAAGCAGCACAAAACAGAGAGTAGATCCAGCAGAAAATGGGCTGGGGCCGTACTCTGGCTCCCACACACACTGGGAGTCAAATGTATTGTACATACAAATTCACATATACTCACATACATACATATATACATACACACATACATAGGTACCTACGCTCCCACATACATATACAAATACAGTACATATTTACCAGTGACGTGCGGTGAGGTTGATGGCTGGTGAGGCACTGACTTCATCACAGTCAGATTTACAAACATATGAACCCTAAAGAGTATCTTATTCACCATTTGATTGGCAGCAGTTAACGGGTTATGTTTAAAAGCTCATACCAGCATTCTTCCCTGCTTGGCACTCAGCATCAAGGGTTGGAATTGGGGGTTAAATCACCAAAAATTATTCCCGGGCGCGGCGCCGCTGCTGCCCACTGCTCCCCTCACCTCCCAGGGGGTGATCAAGGGGATGGGTCAAATGCAGAGGACACATTTCACCACACCTAGTGTGTGTGTGACAATCATTGCTACATTAACTTAACTTTAACTTTACACATACAAACTGTAGCACACAAAAAAGCACATTTAATAAAAAAAACGTTATTATGGTCTTCCCTTTACTTATAAATGCGCCGCTGTTGTGCTGATTAATGAATCCTCCGACGGGAGTGTTATATCAACTAAAGCCCTCACTTCAACTTTCCACGTGCAAGATTGAATCTATTTAAAAAAGTGTAACCGAGGGTTTATAAATGTCGCCTATACTGTATGAAACTACAAAATAACAAACACGGAGGCTCCAGTTTGCATGAGGACCACTTTATTTACCTTCTTTCAAAAACTTCCGCTCCACTCCAACGTGTCAAAATTCCGCTCTTAGCGCCTTCAAAATAAGAGCTCAAGGCATATACTGTATAACAGCGCATAACAGGAACTTAACATCGCAAAGAGGAAAGCCCATAAAAATAGGTTACAAAAGTTATTTAATAAGAAGCCAAAAAGTGCAAAAACAATAATGTCCGTGTTGGAGGAGTTGTGAATTAGGTACACCTGCAGTCTGCAGGTGTACCTCCGTCAGTCTACCCCAGGGCAGCTGTGGCTATGAAAGTAGCTTACCACCACCAGGTGTGAATGAATGATGGCTTCTCACTTCTCTGTGAAGCGCTTTGAGTGTCTAGAAAAGCGCTATATAAATCTAAGTCATTATTATTATTATTATTATTATTACCTAATGTTGTGGCCCTGCAGTCATTCACAACTCCTCCAACACGAACATTACTGTTTTTGCGCTTTTTGGCTTCTTATGAAATAACTTTTTTAAATAGATTCAATCTTGCACGTGGAAAGTTTAAGTGTGGGCTTTAGTTGATATAACACTCCCGTCAGGGGTTGCCGTGCATTCTACGGCGGGGGTGCAGGAGGCGAGCCTCAGCCAGTGCGTCTTTTGCAGCCGTTTTATGATCGCTCAGCACAAGAAATACGTTACACACATACAGTTGTTGACAAAATACGCTGTACATTATATACCTCAGCTAACTAAACTATGGAAATGTATAATATAATTCATATAGCAATACGGTCTCACTGCACAGCAGGCCAGCAGTTAGCCGAGTCCGCAATCCACGTTGAGGCACTGAGTGACGTGCCTCGACTGGCTGCTGTTCACCGCACCGTCTCTTCTCAGTATTTGAACGGCAAATGTGAAAATTCAGCGATTTTGAATAAAAATAATCTAAAACTGGTGAAGTTAAATGGAAAATAACTTTATAGTATAATCACTGGATACATTTAACAATTTAATATATATTTTTTTCTTTTTACATTGTTTTTCTTTCCATAATGGCAGGTGAGGCCCCGCCTCACCTGCCTCTAGTGACTGCACGTCACTGTCACATACATACATATATACATACGCACATACATAGGTACCCACGCTCCCACATACATATACAAATACAGTACATATTTACATACTCAAAGTTTGTACATCCACACGCACATTCATTATACAAACATACACATACACATACTGTACATATACATTCACTGTACAAACACATATATACATACTGTACATATACATTCACTGTACAAACATATATACATACTGTACATATACATTCACTGTACAAAACATATACACATTCTGTACATATACAAGTACATATGCATAGGTACACTCATGCACATAATCACGTTTCATCAAACATATATTAACGATGTTGCCCTAGGGCAGGGGTCGGCAACCCAAAATGTTGAAGGAGCCATATTGGACCAAAAATACAAAAACAAATCTGTCTGGAGCCGCAAAAAATTAAAAGCCATACAGATAGTGTGTCATGAGATATAAATAGAATTAAGAGGACTTAAAGGAAACTAAATGACCTCAAATATAGCTACAAATGAGGCATAGTGATGCAATATGTACATATAGCTAGCCTAAATAGCATGTTAGCATCGATTAGCTTGCAGTCATGCAGTGACCAAATATGTCCGATTAGCACTCCACACAAGTCAATAACATCGACAAAACTCACCTTTCATGCACAACCTTAATAGTTTGGTGGACAAAAGGAGACAGAAAAAGAAGTGGCATAAAACACGTCCTAGAAAGTCGGAGAAAGTTATACATGTAAACAAACTACGGTGAGTTCATGGACCGCCAAAATTAGTAGGACAAAACGGCGCTCGTCAAATACTCGAATCAGTGAAGCACGTTTAATGTAAACAGTGTGCTTTATAACAATTAGGGAGGTTTGTGTCATGTTTGTCCTCCTACAGAAACCATATTAAAACAAAAAATTGATTTTTTTTTCCCCTCATCTTTTTCCATTTTTCATACATTTTTGAAAAAGCTCCAGAGAGCCACTAGGGCGGCGCTATGCGGCTCTAGAGCCGCGGGTTGCCGACCCCTGCCCTAGGGTAAATTGGGTATAACACATGGCACCAGGGGCGCCGCTAGGAATTTTGGGCCCCATGAAAAGAATCTTTACAGGGCCCCCAACACAGTGTCATTATTTTTTTCTGTATTATAATTTCATCATCATTAGGGGCCTCTCTGGGCCCGCTCCATCATGGGCCCCTAGAATCCGTCTCCTTTACCCCCCCTTTTCGGCGCCCCTGCATGGCACACTGACAAAGCTTAACCTATTGTTACTATAACAATCTACAAGGTTAATGTAGGTTGCTTCTCTTTCTTCCCCTCCATTTTTCTGCATTCTTTCGTATCTCAAGTTATCATTACGTATATGTATTGTTGCATTTGAACAACTGTATTGTTGATAATAACGGTAAAGTATTGGTATTGTTCATTATCAATAGTGATATTTCTATTGGTATTTGTATTGCTCCATTTGTAGTGTAATAATGCTCATTGTCATTTCTGTATTATTTTTTTATTTTCGCTAACTGCTTATTTGCTATTACTTTTACCATCATATTTGTACATGTCCTATTTGCTGATGTTGCTCTATTGT
Organism: Nerophis lumbriciformis; assembly: GCF_033978685.3. Lineage (NCBI taxonomy): Eukaryota > Metazoa > Chordata > Actinopteri > Syngnathiformes > Syngnathidae > Nerophis > Nerophis lumbriciformis. Next base: position 35,501,701 of record NC_084574.2, on the reverse strand, counting down.
TGTTATTGTTGTGTTTGCTGTTGTTGTTTTTGTCTCTCTGTCTTATCCCCCTCTTGTCCCCACAATTTCCCCTCTGTCTTCCTTTTTTTCTCTTTCTATCCCCTCCTGCTCCGGCCCGGCTGCACCAAATAATAATATAAATACATTTAACAAAGTCAAATACAAATAAGGCTGTCAAGACTTGGACTATGGCTAGGTTTGTTCTCCCGTGGTGCAAATGATTTGGACCAGACATGGCGTGAAGGTGAATACATTTTAATTCTAGCTCAAAAAAATACAAAAAGGTATAAACAAAAGGCGCTCACAGCAGAGGTAAAACAACTTGGCTATGAAAACAAATACTTGCACGTGGGCAAAAAAAACAAAGGACATGAACAAAAGTCGCTAACTGTGGCATGAATAGAAACAACTTACTTGGACATGGCATGAAGTGCGCAGAGGTAAACAAAGTGTGAAGCAGAGAGTCAGGGGTATGAAGAGCATACATGTGGGATTGTCATGTCTGTGTGATCATGTTTTGTTTTAGTAATGTTCGGTTTAAATTTTGGACTTTTTGTGCACTTTTGTTTTGTTTTGTCACCATAGCAACCATTAGTTTCACCTGTCATGTCACGCACCTGTTCCACGTTTGGACTCATTGTGCACTCTTGTCACCATAGCAACCATTAGTTTTCACCTGTCACGTCACGCACCTGTTTCACGTTTTGAGTCACGCACCTGCTTTCACTAATCATGTCCATAGTATTTAAGTTCATTCATTTTCTGTTGTTCGTCCTGACGACATCACCACATTTATGCTCCTGCACACAACTCAACCATTAGTTTCACCTGTCACGTCACGCACCTGTTCCACGTTTGGACTCATTGTGCACTCTTGTCACCATAGCAACCATTAGTTTTCACCTGTCACGTCACGCACCTGTTTCACGTTTTGAGTCACGCACCTGCTTTCACTAATCATGTCCATAGTATTTAAGTTCATTCATTTTCTGTTGTTCGTCCTGACGACATCACCACATTTACGCTCCTGCACACTCTCCACACCCTGATGACCCTTGCTACTCTTTTTTTCATGCCGGTTCCATGCCAAGTAAGTTTTTGTTTATTAAGCCACAGTTAGTGTTTTGTTTAATTGTTCATAGTTTCTGCCAATGTGCAAGTTTTGTGTTTATAGTCTAGTTTTGTACCTCCGCCCCTGTGCGCGCTTTTCGTTTATTCCTTTTTTGATAGTTTAAATAAATCATGTACCCACCTTCAAGCCTTGACCAGTCCAGTTCATTTGCACCACGGGAGAACAAACCAAGCCAAAGTCCAAGTCTTGACAGGGATGTCACCAGAAAGACGATCTGAAAACAATGAACTTAAATACTACAGACATGATTAACGAAAACAGGTGCGTGACTCAAAACGTGAAACAGGCGCGTGACGTGACAGGTGAAAACGAATGGGTTGCTATGGTGACAAACAAGAGTGCACAATGAGTCCAAACGTGGAACAGGTGAAACTAATGGGTAATCATGGAAACAAGACAAGGGAGTGAAAAGCCATAAACTAAAGAGTCCAATAACTAAACAAAACAAGACATGACTAAAACAAAACGTGATTACACAGACATGACAAAGGCAACACGAGAAGTATCCCACACTTCTCTTTTGTAAAGTAAATCTGAACAGCCGATATGGGCATCTACATCAACTATATGATTTGCCTGAGAAGCTGAACAAAAAAAAAAAAAAAAGGGCATTATAAACAAAGAGAGGGAGCTAACATGGAAGCGGTCGGACAAATAAACAATACAAATTAAAAAAAACTGGAGACTTCCTGCGGGCCGGATTTTGGGGACCAATTTTCAAAAATGTACCGCTGTCGGCTGTTTTTTCCCCTACACAAAATAGAGAGTAGATCCAGCAGAAAATAGGCATTATAAACAAAGAGAGGGAGCTTGGAGGGGCGAAACGCCCTCTTGGGGACTTTTGCAGCAGCATGCACCACCGTAGCAGGGAGAATGCATGCACAGCCTTCTTTTTAAACAGTTTTACAGCATGTACTTTCGCTTGATTTTTGCTACTTTCATGAATTAGTTTCTTAAATTGAATGGTCAACACACCGCCGACTGATGACAGAGTTTTAGTGTTGGTCCTAGGGTTGTACGGTATACCAGTGACGTGCAGTCACTAGAGGCAGGTGAGGCCCCGCCTCACCTGCCATCATGGAAAGAAAAAAAATGTAAAAAGAAAAAAAATTAATTAAATTGTTATATGTATCCAGTGATTATACTATAAAGTTATTTTTCATTTAACTTCACCAGTTTTAGATTATTTTTATTCAAAATCGCTGAATTTTCACATTTGCCGTTCAAATACTGAGAAGAGACGGTGCGGTGATCAGCAGCCAGTTGAGGCACGTCACTCAGTGCCTCAACATGGATTCCGGACTCGGCTAACTGCTGGCCTGCTGTGCAGTGAGACCGTATTGCTATATGAACTATATTATACATTTCCATAGTTAGTTAGCTGAGGTATATAATGTACAGTGTATTTTGTCAACAACTGTATGTGTGTAACGTATTTCTTGTGCTGAGCGATCATAAAACGGCTGCAAAAGACGCACTGGCTGAGGCTCCAGTAATACCGCCTCCTGCACCCCCGCCGTAGAATTGTTATATCAACTAAAGCCCACACTTAAACTTTCCACGTGCAAGATTGAATCTATTTAAAAAAGTTATTTCATAAGAAGCCAAAAAGTGCAAAAACAATAATGTTCGTGTTGGAGGAGTTGTGAATGACTGCAGAGCCACAACATTAGGTACACCTGCAGACTGCAGGTGTACCTAATTCACAACTCCTCCAACACGAACATTATTGTTTTTGCACTTTTTGGCTTCTTATTAAATAACTTTTGTAACCTATTTTCATGGGCTTTTCTCTTTGTGATGTTAAGTTCCTGTTATGCGCTGTTATACAGTATATGCCTTGAGCTCTTATTTTGAAGGCACGGAGTGGAGCGTAGGTTTTTGAAAGAAGGTAAATAAAGTGGTCCTCGTGTAAACTGGAGCCTCCGTGTTTGTTATTTTGTGGTTTCATACAGTATAGGCGACATTTATAAACCCTCGGTTACACTTTTTTAAATAGATTCAATCTTGCACGTGGAAAGTTTAAGTGAGGGCTTTAGTTGTGGACTTCATTTATAAGTAAAGGTAAGACCATAACGTTTTTTTTATTAAATGTGCTTTTTGTGTGCTACAGTTTGTATGTGTAAAGTTAAAGTTAAGTTAAAGTAGCAATGATTGTCACACACACACTAGGTGTAATGAAATTTGTCGTCTGCATTTGACCCATCCCCTTGTTCACCACCTGGGAGGTGAGGGGAGCAGTGGGCAGCAGCGGCGCCGCGCCCGGGAATCATTTTTGGTGATTTAACCCCCAATTCCAACCCTTGATGCTGAGTGGCAAGCAGGGAAGAATGCTGGTATGAGCTTTTAAACATAACCCGTTAACTGCTGCCAATCAAATGGTGAATAAGATACTCTTTAGGGTTCATATGTTTGTAAATCTGACTGTGATGAAGTCAGTGCCTCACCAGCCATGAACCTCACTGCACGTCACTGCGGTATACTGGTACTAGTATAGTACCAGAATCAGAAATACTTAATTAATCCCTGAGGGGAAATTAACATTTTCAGCACAATCCCATTCAAGATCAGACAAACATTACAGGTATTATCCATCCATTCATTTTCTACTGCTTGTCCCTTAATGAATCAAAAACGGTACTATACTCTGTACCGGTTCCCGGGCATGGCGGCGCGTCGTCACGTCGTGACATTGCTGGTTTTACGAGCAGAGGAGCATGTTCGGCAGCGCACACACACAGAGTACTTACAAACCCCGTTTCCATATGAGTTGGGAAATTGTGTTAGATGTAAATATAAACGGAATACAATCATTTGCAAATCCTTTTCAACCCATATTTAATTGAATGCACTACACAAACAAGATATTTGATGTTCAAACTCATAAACTTTATTTTTTTTTTGCAAATAATCATTAACTTAGAATTTCATGGCTGCAACACGTGCCAAAGTAGTTGGGAAAGGGCATGTTCACCACTGTGTTACATGGCCTTTCCTTTTAACAACACTCAGTAAACGTTTGGGAACTGAGGAGACACATTTTTGAAGCTTCTCAGGTGGAATTCTTTCCCATTCTTGCTTGATGTACAGCTTAAGTTGTTCAACAGTCCGGGGGTCTCCGTTGTGCTATTTTAGGCTTCATAATGCGCCACACATTTTCAATGGGAGACAGGTCTGGACTACAGGCAGGCCAGTCTAGTACCCGCACTCTTTTACTATGAAGCCACGTTGATGTAACAGGTGGCTTGGCATTGTCTTGCTGAAATAAGCAGGGGCGTCCATGGTAACGTTGCTTGGATGGCAACATATGTTGCTCCAAAACCTGTATGTACCTTTCAGCATTAATGGCGCCTTCACAGATGTGTAAGTTACCCATGTCTTGGTCACTAAAACACCCCCATACCATCACAGATACTGGCTTTTCAACTTTGTGCCTATAACAATCCGGATGGTTATTTTCCTCTTTGGTCCGGAGGACACGACGTCCACAGTTTCCAAAAACAATTTGAAATGTGGACTCGTCAGACCACAGAACACTTTTCCACTTTGTATCAGTCCATCTTAGATGAGCTCAGGCCCAGCGAAAACGACGGCATTTCTGGGTGTTGTTGATAAACGGTTTTCGCCTTGCATAGGAGAGTTTTAACTTGCACTTACAGATGTAGCGACCAACTGTAGTTACTGAAAGTGGGTTTCTGAAGTGTTCCTGAGCCCATGTGGTGGTATCCTTTACACACTGATGTCGCTTGTTGATGCAGTACAGCCTGAGGGATCGAAGGTCACGGGCTTAGCTGCTTACGTGCAGTGATTTCTCTAGATTCTCTGAACCCTTTGATGATATTACGGACCGTAGATGGTGAAATCCCTAAATTCCTTGCAATAGCTGGTTGAGAAAGGTTTTTCTTAACCTGTTCAACAATTTGCTCACGCATTTGTTGACAAAGTGGTGACCCTCGCCCCATCCTTGTTTGTGAATGACTGAGCATTTCATGGAATCTACTTTTATACCCAATCATGGCACCCACCTGTTCCCAATTAGCCTGCACACCTGTGGGATGTTCCAAATAAGTGTTTGATGAGCATTCCTCAACTTTATCAGTATTTATTGCCACCTTTCCCAACTTCTTTGTCACGTGTTGCTGGCAAAAAAAAAAAATGTTTATCAGTTTGAACATCAAATATGTTGTCTTTGTAGCATATTCAACTGAATATGGGTTGAAAAGGATTTGCAAATCGTTGTATTCCGTTTATATTTACATCTAACACAATTTCCCAACTCATATGGAAACGGGGTTTGTACAAGCAGACACTTTGTGTAGACAGAAAAGGGAGAACGGACGCACTTTGGTCTAAAAAGTAAAGATAAAGGTGAAGTTATAACACTGAAACACCCTCAGGAAGAGGTGTTTTAAGACATGGCTAGCCAGTTAGCAGCTAACATCCATCTGCAGTCGGCAGTGTTTTAGCTACTTCTAAATCACTAATTCTGGCCTTCATGGTGACAAATAAAGTAAGTTTCTTCCAAGTTACATTATCACTGCAGGACGAGGAATAGCTAAACATGCTATTCCTACACAACGTAGGAGGATATAATAGCTAACTGCTAACAGCAAGCTAACACCCCTGAATGTAAACAAATGCCATGGGTGGATCTACACCTGACATCCACTGTAATGATACTAAGTACAAGAGTGTATCTAGTCGATACTACTATGATTACATCGATATTTTTTATCGTCACAAAATCTTTTTTCCTTTTATTAAAATGTATTTATATTATTTATAAACTCAGGAAATACGTCCCCGGACACATGAGGACTTTGAATATGACCAATGTATGATCCTGTAGCTACTTGGTATCGGATCGATACCTAAATGTGTGGTATCATCCAAAACTAATGTCAAGTATCAAAGAAGAGACGAATAAGTGATTATTACATTTTAACAGAAGTGTAGATGGAACATGTTAAAACAGAAAATAAGCAGATATTAACAGTAAATGAACAAGTAGATTAATAATCCATTTTCTACCGCTTGTCCCTCAGAATGTAGACAAAATAATAGGTAGATAAATGACACTATATGTTACTGCATACGTCAGCAGACTAATTAGGAAACTTTGTTTGTTTATTTACTACTACAAACCCCGTTTCCATATGAGTTGGGAAATTGTGTTAGATGTAAATATGAACGGAATACAATGATTTGCAAATCATTTTCAACCCATATTCAGTTGAATATGCTACAAAGACAACATATTTGATGTTCAAACTGATAAACATTTTTTCTTTAGAATTTGATGATGCCAGCAACACGTGACAAAGAAGTTGGGAAAGGTGGCAATAAATACTGATAAAGTTGAGGAATGCTCATCAAACACTTATTTGGAACATCCCACAGGTGTGCGGGCTAATTGGGAACAGGTGGGTGCCATGATTGGGTATAAAAGTAGATTCCATGAAGTGCTCAGTCATTCACAAACAAGGATGGGGCGAGGGTCACCACTTTGTCAACAAATGCGTGAGCAAATTGTTGAACAGTTTAAGAAAAACCTTTCTCACCCAGCTATTGCAAGGAATTTAGGGATTTCACCATCTACGGTCCGTAATATCATCAAAGGTTTCAGTAAATCTGGAGAAATCACTGCACGTAAGCAGCTAAGCCCGTGACCTTCGATCCCTCAGGCTGTACTGCATCAACAAGCGACATCAGTGTGTAAAGGATATCACCACATGGGCTCAGGAACACTTCAGAAACCCACTGTCAGTAACTACAGTTGGTCGCTACTCTGTAAGTGCAAGTTAAAACTCCTATGCAAGGCGAAAACCGTTTATCAACAACACCCAGAAACACAGTCGGCTTCGCTGGGCCTGAGCTCATCTAAAATGGACTGATACAAAGTGGAAAAGTGTTCTGTGGTCTGACGAGTCCACATTTCAAATTGTTTTTGGAAACTGTGGACGTCGTGTCCTCCGGACCAAAGAGGAAAAGAACCATCCGGACTGTTCTAGGCGCAAAGTTGAAAAGCCAGCATCTGTGATGGTATGGGGGTGTATTAGTGCCCAAGACATGGGTAACTTACACATCTGTGAAGGCACCATTAATGCTGAAAGGTACATACAGGTTTTGGAGCAACATATGTTGCCATCCAAGCAACGTTACCATGGACGCCCCTGCTTATTTCAGCAAGACAATGCCAAGCCACGTGTTACATCAACGTGGCTTCATAGTAAAAGAGCGCGGGTACTAGACTGGCCTGCCTGTAGTCCAGACCTGTCTCCCATTGAAAATGTGTGGCGCATTATGAAGCCTAAAATACCACAACGGAGACCCCCGGACTGTTGAACAACTTAAGCTGTACATCAAGCAAGAATGGGAAAGAATTCCACCTGAGAAGCTTCAAAAATGTGTCTCCTCAGTTCCCAAACGTTTACTGAGTGTTGTTAAAAGGAAAGGCCATGTAACACAGTGGTGAACATGCCCTTTCCCAACTACTTTGGCACGTGTTGCAGCCATGAAATTCGAAGTTAATTATTATTTGCAAAAAAAATAAATAAAGTTTATGAGTTTGAACATCAAATATGTTGTCTTTGTAGTGCATTCAATTGAATATGGGTTGAAAAGGATTTGCAAATCATTGTATTCCGTTTATATTTACATCTAACACAATTTCCCAACTCATATGGAAACAGGGTTTGTAAAAGACAAGTTGTCTAGTATGTTCACTATTTGATTTAGGGACTAAATTGCAATAATAAACACATGTCTAATGTACCCTAAGATTTTGTGTTGAAAAAAGCCAATAATGCAATTTTTTTGTGGTCCCCTTTATTTAAAAAAGTATCAAGTATCAAGTATCGGAATACATTTTGGTACCGGTACTAAAATATTGGTATCGGCAGGGCCGGCCCGTGGCATAGGCCGTATAGGCAAATGCTAAGGGCGCCGTCCATCAGGGGGCGCCATGCCAGTGCCACAAATGTTGGAGAAAAAAAAAAAAAAAAAAAAAGTTGTTACTATTATTTCTAAATACAAAAAATAATCTCACGTTAATTAAAATGCAAAGTTAAGCCTATTTAATAGAAATATTATTTGTTACAACATTACGCCCCCCCTCCTCCCCCCGCACGGTGCGCCCCCTCCCTTCCCGTATCATGACTCTTTTTGGACGTCACCACATCAAAAAATCAACACAAGATGTCAAAACGGCCAAAACTGTCAGGTGCCCAGGGAAGAAAAAAGAGAAAAGAAGAGGAGGAGAAACGAGAAAAGACAGAGGTAGCAGGTAGGTAACGTTAGCCTACATGAAATTATTTGTCTGTTACAGAATGTGATAGCAACCTGGCTTTTTAGCATTAAGCTAATGTTACATGATTCGGCAATTGCTAATCAATAAATAGCTAGTTCTGTTTTAACGTCGGGTTAATATTGTGGAGGGGGCTAAATTGTTATGGAAAATAATAATGTAACGTTAGGTAATTACAGTACTCCCACCTTACATTCCTCAGGGACATTTGTATTAGATCTTTTAAGCAGGTGTGTTTTGTTTACATTGTTATTGCCTTCTGGTTAGCTAATGTTTGCCCTGCAGGTAATAGTCACTTTTCCACCCCTTTATATATTAGGTATAGTTGTAAGTAAAAAAAAAAAAGGTCAAAGACAAAGCTATTCGGGTTCTTGTGAGTATATACACTTCACTGCCGATGTGGGGGGGCGCCACCTAAAATCTTGCCTAGGGCGCCAGATTGGTTAGGGCCGGGCCTGGGTATCGGGACACTCCTAGTTGGTCCATTGCGAACATTGAACATGCTTTGAAAGTGTGACTCGTATCAACTTGACAAAGACGTTGTTGTGCTTTGTTCTTTATTTAGTTTAGAATTCACACACATGTTGATCTTGACTGAGGCAGAGTAAGCAAAGCACACAATTATATAGTTTCTCTTTTGAAAATGACTTGGAAGTGTTGCTATTGCCTCTTCAAGCAGTTTCACATTTCCTGGTCTGAGAACACCAACAATAAAACATGACAGTGATCATTACTACTCTTTTTGAACATATTAAACACTTTCAAATACAGAAACATGCATCAGAAATGACTGCAATCCTTCAGAAACACAACAAATAGCGTTACTACAGACAAACATAACAGACCCACTTTTTTTTTTTTTTTTCCAACAAACACTTGACATTTAATGCTCGCTACATTTCACTTCACATTCTGGAGTGTTGTACTTTCAAGAAGTCTCCAAACATTCAGAACTCGTGCTCCATTAAGAGGGCTTGACCACGACAAAAACGAGGAACAATTACATATCAACAACATGAACATACGTGTTCAAATCTGTGCAATTTCTAGATTAATTATTGAACTTGTAAGAAAATACTGTTTGGATTTTTGTCATAGTATAATCCGTTGTATTTGTGTTGTAGAATATTGGTCAAATCAACGTCAGAACCCAACATTGATTAAATGTTGTCAAAAAGCATGTTGTTTCAACGTTGTATTTGTGTTGTAGAATATTGGTTGGAAAATGACCAAAATTCAATGGTCAAATCAACGTCAGAACCCAACATTGAATAAAAGTCATCAAAAAGCATGTTGTTTCAACGTTGTATTTGTGTTGTAGAATATTGGTTGGAACATGACCAAAATTCAATGTTCAAATCAACGTCGGAACCCAACGTTGATTAAACATCGTCAAAAAGCATGTCGTTTCAACGTTGTATTTGTGTTGTAGAATATTGGTTGGGAAATGACCAAAATTCAAAGGTCAAATCAACGTCAGAACCCAACATTGATTAAATGTTGTCAAAAAGCATGTTGTTTCAACGTTGTATTTGTGTTGTAGAATATTGGTTGGAAAATGACCAAAATTCAATGGTCAAATCAACGTCAGAACCCAACATTGAATAAAAGTCATCAAAAAGCATGTTGTTTCAACGTTGTATTTGTGTTGTAGAATATTGGTTGGAAAATGACCAAAATTCAATGTTCAAATCAACGTCGGAACCCAACGTTGATTAAACATTGTCAAAAAGCATGTCGTTTCAACGTTGTATTTGTGTTGTAGAATATTGGTTGGGAAATGACCAAAATTCAAAGGTCAAATCAACGTCAGAACCCAACATTGATTAAATGTTGTCAAAAAGCATGTTGTTTCAACGTTGTATTTGTGTTGTAGAATATTGGTTGGAACATGACCAAAATTCAATGTTCAAATCAACGTCGGAACCCAACGTTGATTAAACATTGTCAAAAAGCATGTCGTTTCAACGTTGTATTTGTGTTGTAGAATATTGGTTGGGAAATGACCAAAATTCAAAGGTCAAATCAACGTCAGAACCCAACATTGATTAAATGTTGTCAAAAAGCATGTTGTTTCAATGTTGTATTTGTGTTGTAGAATATTGGTTGGAAAATGACCAAAATTCAATGGTCAAATCAACGTCGGAACCCAACGTTGATTAAACATTGTCAAAAAGCATGTCGTTTCAACGTTGTATTTGTGTTGTAGGATATTGGTTGGGAAATGACCAAAATTCAAAGGTCAAATCAACGTCAGAACCCAACATTGATTAAATGTTGTCAAAAAGCATGTTGTTTCAACGTTGTATTTGTGTTGTAGAATATTGGTTGGAAAATGACCAAAATTCAATGTTCAAATCAACGTCGGAACCCAACGTTGATTAAACATTGTCAAAAAGCATGTCGTTTCAACGTTGTATTTGTGTTGTAGAATATTGGTTGGGAAATGACCAAAATTCAAAGGTCAAATCAACGTCAGAACCCAACATTGATTAAATGTTGTCAAAAAGCATGTTGTTTCAACGTTGTATTTGTGTTGTAGAATATTGGTTGGAAAATGACCAAAATTCAATGGTCAAATCAACGTCAGAACCCAACATTGAATAAAAGTCATCAAAAAGCATGTTGTTTCAACGTTGTATTTGTGTTGTAGAATATGGGTTGGAACATGACCAAAATTCAATGTTCAAATCAACGTCGGAACCCAACGTTGATTAAACATTGTCAAAAAGCATGTCGTTTCAACGTTGTATTTGTGTTGTAGAATATTGGTTGGAAAATGACCAAAATTCAATGGTCAAATCAACGTCAGAACCCAACGTTGATTAAACATTGTCAAAAAGCATGTCGTTTCAACGTTGTATTTGTGTTGTAGGATATTGGTTGGGAAATGACCAAAATTCAAAGGTCAAATCAACGTCAGAACCCAACATTGATTAAATGTTGTCAAAAAGCATGTTGTTTCAACGTTGTATTTGTGTTGTAGAATATTGGTTGGAAAATGACCAAAATTCAATGGTCAAATCAACGTCAGAACCCAACATTGAATAAAAGTCATCAAAAAGCATGTTGTTTCAACGTTGTATTTGTGTTGTAGAATATTGGTTGGAACATGACCAAAATTCAATGGTCAAATCAACGTCGGAACCCAACGTTGATTAAACATCGTCAAAAAGCATGTCGTTTCAACGTTGTATTTGTGTTGTAGAATATTGGTTGGAACATGACCAAAATTCAATGTTCAAATCAACGTCGGAACCCAACGTTGATTAAACATCGTCAAAAAGCATGTTGTTTCAATGTTGTATTTGTGTTGTAGAATATTGGTTGGAAAATGACCAAAATTCAATGGTCAAATCAACGTCAGAACCCAACATTGAATAAAAGTCATCAAAAAGCATGTTGTTTCAACGTTGTATTTGTGTTGTAGAATATTGGTTGGAACATGACCAAAATTCAATGTTCAAATCAACGTCGGAACCCAACGTTGATTAAACATTGTCAAAAAGCATGTCGTTTCAACGTTGTATTTGTGTTGTAGAATATTGGTTGGGAAATGACCAAAATTCAAAGGTCAAATCAACGTCAGAACCCAACATTGATTAAATGTTGTCAAAAAGCATGTTGTTTCAATGTTGTATTTGTGTTGTAGAATATTGGTTGGAAAATGACCAAAATTCAATGGTCAAATCAACGTCGGAACCCAACGTTGATTAAACATTGTCAAAAAGCATGTCGTTTCAACGTTGTATTTGTGTTGTAGAATATTGGTTGGAAAATGACCAAAATTCAATGGTCAAATCAACGTCAGAACCCAACATTGAATAAAAGTCGTCAAAAAGCATGTTGTTTCAACGTTGTATTTGTGTTGTAGAATATTGGTTGGAAAATGACCAAAATTCAAAGGTCAAATCAACGTCAGAACCCAACATTGATTAAACGTTGTCAAAAAGCATGTTGTTTCAACGTTGTATTTGTGTTGTAGAATATTGGTTGGGAAATGACCAAAATTCAAAGGTCAAATCAACGTCAGAACCCAACATTGATTAAATGTTGTCAAAAAGCATGTTGTTTCAATGTTGTATTTGTGTTGTAGAATATTGGTTGGAAAATGACCAAAATTCAATGGTCAAATCAACGTCGGAACCCAACGTTGATTAAACATTGTCAAAAAGCATGTTGTTTCAACGTTGTATTTGTGTTGTAGAATATTGGTTGGGAAATGACCAAAATTCAATGGTCAAATCAACGTCAGAACCCAACGTTGATTAAACATTGTCAAAAAGCATGTCGTTTCAACGTTGTATTTGTGTTGTAGGATATTGGTTGGGAAATGACCAAAATTCAAAGGTCAAATCAACGTCAGAACCCAACATTGATTAAATGTTGTCAAAAAGCATGTTGTTTCAACGTTGTATTTGTGTTGTAGAATATTGGTTGGAAAATGACCAAAATTCAATGTTCAAATCAACGTCGGAACCCAACGTTGATTAAACATTGTCAAAAAGCATGTCGTTTCAACGTTGTATTTGTGTTGTAGAATATTGGTTGGGAAATGACCAAAATTCAAAGGTCAAATCAACGTCAGAACCCAACATTGATTAAATGTTGTCAAAAAGCATGTTGTTTCAACGTTGTATTTGTGTTGTAGAATATTGGTTGGAAAATGACCAAAATTCAATGGTCAAATCAACGTCAGAACCCAACATTGAATAAAAGTCATCAAAAAGCATGTTGTTTCAACGTTGTATTTGTGTTGTAGAATATGGGTTGGAACATGACCAAAATTCAATGTTCAAATCAACGTCGGAACCCAACGTTGATTAAACATTGTCAAAAAGCATGTCGTTTCAACGTTGTATTTGTGTTGTAGAATATTGGTTGGAAAATGACCAAAATTCAATGGTCAAATCAACGTCAGAACCCAACGTTGATTAAACATTGTCAAAAAGCATGTCGTTTCAACGTTGTATTTGTGTTGTAGGATATTGGTTGGGAAATGACCAAAATTCAAAGGTCAAATCAACGTCAGAACCCAACATTGATTAAATGTTGTCAAAAAGCATGTTGTTTCAACGTTGTATTTGTGTTGTAGAATATTGGTTGGAAAATGACCAAAATTCAATGTTCAAATCAACGTCGGAACCCAACGTTGATTAAACATTGTCAAAAAGCATGTCGTTTCAACGTTGTATTTGTGTTGTAGAATATTGGTTGGGAAATGACCAAAATTCAAAGGTCAAATCAACGTCAGAACCCAACATTGATTAAATGTTGTCAAAAAGCATGTTGTTTCAACGTTGTATTTGTGTTGTAGAATATTGGTTGGAAAATGACCAAAATTCAATGGTCAAATCAACGTCAGAACCCAACATTGAATAAAAGTCATCAAAAAGCATGTTGTTTCAACGTTGTATTTGTGTTGTAGAATATGGGTTGGAACATGACCAAAATTCAATGTTCAAATCAACGTCGGAACCCAACGTTGATTAAACATTGTCAAAAAGCATGTCGTTTCAACGTTGTATTTGTGTTGTAGAATATTGGTTGGAAAATGACCAAAATTCAATGGTCAAATCAACGTCAGAACCCAACGTTGATTAAACATTGTCAAAAAGCATGTCGTTTCAACGTTGTATTTGTGTTGTAGGATATTGGTTGGGAAATGACCAAAATTCAAAGGTCAAATCAACGTCAGAACCCAACATTGATTAAATGTTGTCAAAAAGCATGTTGTTTCAACGTTGTATTTGTGTTGTAGAATATTGGTTGGAAAATGACCAAAATTCAATGGTCAAATCAACGTCAGAACCCAACATTGAATAAAAGTCATCAAAAAGCATGTTGTTTCAACGTTGTATTTGTGTTGTAGAATATTGGTTGGAACATGACCAAAATTCAATGGTCAAATCAACGTCGGAACCCAACGTTGATTAAACATCGTCAAAAAGCATGTCGTTTCAACGTTGTATTTGTGTTGTAGAATATTGGTTGGAACATGACCAAAATTCAATGTTCAAATCAACGTCGGAACCCAACGTTGATTAAACATCGTCAAAAAGCATGTTGTTTCAATGTTGTATTTGTGTTGTAGAATATTGGTTGGAAAATGACCAAAATTCAATGGTCAAATCAACGTCGGAACCCAACGTTGATTAAACATCGTCAAAAAGCATGTTGTTTCAATGTTGTATTTGTGTTGTAGAATATTGGTTGGAAAATGACCAAAATTCAATGGTCAAATCAACGTCAGAACCCAACATTGAATAAAAGTCATCAAAAAGCATGTTGTTTCAACGTTGTATTTGTGTTGTAGAATATTGGTTGGAACATGACCAAAATTCAATGTTCAAATCAACGTCGGAACCCAACGTTGATTAAACATTGTCAAAAAGCATGTCGTTTCAACGTTGTATTTGTGTTGTAGAATATTGGTTGGGAAATGACCAAAATTCAAAGGTCAAATCAACGTCAGAACCCAACATTGATTAAATGTTGTCAAAAAGCATGTTGTTTCAATGTTGTATTTGTGTTGTAGAATATTGGTTGGAAAATGACCAAAATTCAATGGTCAAATCAACGTCGGAACCCAACGTTGATTAAACATTGTCAAAAAGCATGTCGTTTCAACGTTGTATTTGTGTTGTAGAATATTGGTTGGAAAATGACCAAAATTCAATGGTCAAATCAACGTCAGAACCCAACATTGAATAAAAGTCGTCAAAAAGCATGTTGTTTCAACGTTGTATTTGTGTTGTAGAATATTGGTTGGAAAATGACCAAAATTCAAAGGTCAAATCAACGTCAGAACCCAACATTGATTAAACGTTGTCAAAAAGCATGTTGTTTCAACGTTGTATTTGTGTTGTAGAATATTGGTTGGGAAATGACCAAAATTCAAAGGTCAAATCAACGTCAGAACCCAACATTGATTAAATGTTGTCAAAAAGCATGTTGTTTCAATGTTGTATTTGTGTTGTAGAATATTGGTTGGAAAATGACCAAAATTCAATGGTCAAATCAACGTCGGAACCCAACGTTGATTAAACATTGTCAAAAAGCATGTCGTTTCAACGTTGTATTTGTGTTGTAGGATATTGGTTGGGAAATGACCAAAATTCAAAGGTCAAATCAACGTCAGAACCCAACATTGATTAAATGTTGTCAAAAAGCATGTTGTTTCAACGTTGTATTTGTGTTGTAGAATATTGGTTGGAAAATGACCAAAATTCAATGTTCAAATCAACGTCGGAACCCAACGTTGATTAAACATTGTCAAAAAGCATGTCGTTTCAACGTTGTATTTGTGTTGTAGAATATTGGTTGGGAAATGACCAAAATTCAAAGGTCAAATCAACGTCAGAACCCAACATTGATTAAATGTTGTCAAAAAGCATGTTGTTTCAACGTTGTATTTGTGTTGTAGAATATTGGTTGGAAAATGACCAAAATTCAATGGTCAAATCAACGTCAGAACCCAACATTGAATAAAAGTCATCAAAAAGCATGTTGTTTCAACGTTGTATTTGTGTTGTAGAATATGGGTTGGAACATGACCAAAATTCAATGTTCAAATCAACGTCGGAACCCAACGTTGATTAAACATTGTCAAAAAGCATGTCGTTTCAACGTTGTATTTGTGTTGTAGAATATTGGTTGGAAAATGACCAAAATTCAATGGTCAAATCAACGTCAGAACCCAACGTTGATTAAACATTGTCAAAAAGCATGTCGTTTCAACGTTGTATTTGTGTTGTAGGATATTGGTTGGGAAATGACCAAAATTCAAAGGTCAAATCAACGTCAGAACCCAACATTGATTAAATGTTGTCAAAAAGCATGTTGTTTCAACGTTGTATTTGTGTTGTAGAATATTGGTTGGAAAATGACCAAAATTCAATGGTCAAATCAACGTCAGAACCCAACATTGAATAAAAGTCATCAAAAAGCATGTTGTTTCAACGTTGTATTTGTGTTGTAGAATATTGGTTGGAACATGACCAAAATTCAATGGTCAAATCAACGTCGGAACCCAACGTTGATTAAACATCGTCAAAAAGCATGTCGTTTCAACGTTGTATTTGTGTTGTAGAATATTGGTTGGAACATGACCAAAATTCAATGTTCAAATCAACGTCGGAACCCAACGTTGATTAAACATCGTCAAAAAGCATGTTGTTTCAATGTTGTATTTGTGTTGTAGAATATTGGTTGGAAAATGACCAAAATTCAATGGTCAAATCAACGTCGGAACCCAACGTTGATTAAACATCGTCAAAAAGCATGTTGTTTCAATGTTGTATTTGTGTTGTAGAATATTGGTTGGAAAATGACCAAAATTCAATGGTCAAATCAACGTCAGAACCCAACATTGAATAAAAGTCATCAAAAAGCATGTTGTTTCAACGTTGTATTTGTGTTGTAGAATATTGGTTGGAACATGACCAAAATTCAATGTTCAAATCAACGTCGGAACCCAACGTTGATTAAACATTGTCAAAAAGCATGTCGTTTCAACGTTGTATTTGTGTTGTAGAATATTGGTTGGGAAATGACCAAAATTCAAAGGTCAAATCAACGTCAGAACCCAACATTGATTAAATGTTGTCAAAAAGCATGTTGTTTCAATGTTGTATTTGTGTTGTAGAATATTGGTTGGAAAATGACCAAAATTCAATGGTCAAATCAACGTCGGAACCCAACGTTGATTAAACATTGTCAAAAAGCATGTCGTTTCAACGTTGTATTTGTGTTGTAGAATATTGGTTGGAAAATGACCAAAATTCAATGGTCAAATCAACGTCAGAACCCAACATTGAATAAAAGTCGTCAAAAAGCATGTTGTTTCAACGTTGTATTTGTGTTGTAGAATATTGGTTGGAAAATGACCAAAATTCAATGGTCAAATCAACGTCGGAACCCAACGTTGATTAAACATCGTCAAAAAGCATGTTGTTTCAACGTTGTATTTGTGTTGTAGAATATTGGTTGGGAAATGACCAAAATTCAAAGGTCAAATCAGTGTTTGGATTTTTGTCATAGTATAATCTGTCTCAATTTACAGCAGGAAAAAGAGCACTTTTGATTGTTTTAAATGACATTACGCCTGTGTTTTATTGGATAATCAGTAGACACCAGGCTTCAGAGCTGTGTCACAGGTTTTTAAACTTCACATCTGAAGTGTGAAATGATGATCCTTTTTCCTAATTTCACTTGGGTTAAAAAGAAAATAAAGGCCCCAGAAAATCCAAGTACCGTATTTTCCGCACCATAAGCCGCCCTGGGTTATAAGCCGCGCCTTCAATGAACGGCATATTTCAAAACTTTGTCCACCTATAAGCCGCCCCGTGTTATAAGCCGCATCTAACTGCGCTAAAGGAATGTCAAAAAAACAGTCGGATAGGTCAGTCAAACTTTAATAATATATTAAAAACCAGCGTGATGTGGGCGCGCATGGAGTCGTATATCAACATGGACGGAGCTGCGTGAAAAAAGCCACCCGGCCTCTTCGCGTAAACTTCCCTTAACCACTCGCTCATCTTTTCTTCATCCATCCATCCCTTCGAGTTAGCTTTTATGATGACGCCGGCTGGAAAGGTCTCTTTTGGCAAGGTCTTCCTTTTGAATATCACCATGGGTGGAAGTTTCTGGCCATTAGCATGGCAAGCTAGAACCACAGTGAAGGATGACTTCTCATTCCCTGTGGTGCGAATATTCACCGTACGTGCTCCCGTTGTATCCACAGTGCGGTTCACAGGAATATCAAAAGTCAGTGGAACCTCGTCCATGTTGATAATGTTCTCTGGCCGGATCTTTTTTCAGCTATCTTGTTTTTACAATATGCACGGAAAGTAGCCAGCTTTTCTTGAAAGTCTTTAGGCAGTTGCTGTGAAATAGTAGTCCGTGTGCGGATGGAAAGATTGCGTCTTTTCATGAACCGGAAACCTGTCGCTTAGTAGGAGCCATTTTGTGGTCTTTACAGATGTAAACACACAAAGGAAATGAAACGTAATATCCGCGCGCTTCTTCTTCTTCTACGCGGGCGGGTGGTTGCTTACAGTAGAAGAAGAAGCGCTTCCTCTTCTATGGGGGCGGGTGCTTACCTTGGCGGTTGCTTGCGTAGAAGAAGAAGCACTTCCTCTTCTACGGGGAAAAAGATGGCGGCTGTTTACCGTAGTTGCGAGACCTAAACTTTATGAAAATGAATCTTAATATTAATCCATATATAAAGCGCACCGGGTTATAAGCCGCACTGTCAGCTTTTGAGTAAATTTGTGGTTTTTAGGTGCGGCTAATAGTGCGGAAAATACGGTAGATGTGTTCCTCTGAGGAAAGTCCAGGTGTATTTACATGTAAAAAAGTGACTACATTCATTTAATCAGTGGAGAAACACAGTAGTTCCACATATAATCATGTCACCCCCTTCTATTTTTTTTCTCAACTTCATTTTAATCGTGAAAAAAAAAAGTTGAAAAGTAGTTGAAAAGTTGAGTTGCCAAGCGACAGCCTCAAAATATTCAGTCTTTGGACTTGAATGAAGTGTACCCAAATCCCTCCTGGTGACCAACAACAATTAAATACAGACACAATTAAATCAATTACTGCTTCATAGCGTTATTTTTGCTGATATTCATTCTCTTTCCATTGCAATACCACAATGCAGGGGTGTCCAAACATTTTCCACTGAGGGCCACACACTGAAAAATGAAAGGAGGCGGGGGCCATTTCGATATTTTTCATCTTCAAAACAATAAGGGCTCCACTCAATTTTGGTGACTGTTAATGGTGCTAAAAGGGTCTCAGTCATTAAAGTGTCAAAAATAAGTCATATATATATACATATATATATCTGTGGCGGCATGCTGTTACAATTTCGCTGCGCTTGTTGAGGGATGACAGGTCTGGACGGTAAATAATAAACAGTTTCTCTTTCAAGCATAGGTTGCATCTTTTATTACCACTATTGTAAGGTGTGCTGGATGCAAGAATTTGCCATGTTATTGAATATTCAACATTATTGTCTTTGAGGTCCCAAATGTGTTTGCGGAGTTCTGTGGTATTCCGCAGGTTTTGGTTCCTGAAAGAAGCCTTGTGATTGTTCCATCTGGTTTTGAACTCTCCCTCGGTTAATCCTACATATGTGTCGGATGTGTTAATGTCCTTGCGTGTTACCTTAGATTGGTAGACAACTGATGTTTGTAAGCACCCCCCGTTGAGAGGGCAATCAGGTTTCTTTCGGCAGTTGCAGCCTTTGTTGGTTTTGGAGTCGCTCTGTCCAATAATGTTGAATATTCAATAACATGGCAAATTCTTGCATCCAGCACACCTTACAATAGTGGTAATAAAAGATGCAACCTATGCTTGAAAGAGAAACTGTTTATTATTTACCGTCCAGACCTGTCATCCCTCAACAAGCGCAGCGAAATTGTAACAGCATGCCGCCACAGACGGAAACACCTCCTAGGTAACACATGAGCCAATCACCACGCCCCTACGCCAGCCTGTACCCACCCACTCTGTGCCCTATATAAACCATGGTATGTGAATGCCCCCATTAAAATCTCCTGATGATTGAGGGAACCCCCTCATGAAACAGGCCTGTAGAGATGAAATAGTCTTGTGATTTTTTTCCCCACACATACATACATATATATAAAATGTATTGACTTTCAACACTTAAATATCTAACCATTGCCATAAAATTTTAATTTTCTTTATGATTTATGCCCCGCCCTTTTTTTTGTTTGTTGCAAAAACAAAATATGATAAAACCCTCCCGCCCCCCCCAAGACCTTTTTTCAAAATGGAATATTTGATGTGAATTATTTGGAGCCTTAAATAGGTCAATAATTCATAACAACATCGCAATTGGTTCATTAAATTTTTTTCAGTAATGGCCGTTTAAAAGATAAAATCAGACTAAAGGTCTCGGGGGGTCTAAAGGGCCCCCACTCATAAAAGTGTTAAAAATAAAACATCATATATATATATATATATATATATATATATATATATATATATATATATATATATAATGTTTACTTTCAACAATCAAATCTCTTGATAAACTTCATTTCTAGCTGTCGATTATAAGTTTGATAATTTTTTTGGAGCTATGACAGTTTTAAAGTAAAAAACTGACTGCATGGCAGCTTCGTGTTATTATCATACTTGCCAACCTTGAGACCTCCGATTTCGGGAGGTGGGGGCGGGGGCGTGGTCGGGGGTGGGGGCGTGGTTAAGAGGGGAGGAGTATATTTACAGCTAGAATTCACCAAGTCAAGTATTTCATATATACTGTATATATATAAGAAATACTTGACTTTCAGTGAATTCTAGCTATATACAGTGTATATATATTTATTTTATTATATATATATATATAAATATAAATATATATATATATATATAAATATAAATATATATATATATATAAATAAGGGAAATACTTGAATTTCAGTGTTCATTTATTTACACATATACACACACATAACACTCATCTACTCATTGTTGAGTTAAGGGTTGAATTGTCCATTTCGGGAGATTTTCGGGAGAAAATTTGTCCCGGGAGGCTTTCGGAAGAGGCGCTGAATTTCGGGAGTCTCCCGGAAAATCCGGGAGGGTTGGCAAGTATGGTTATTATCGTCAATATTGCAACATTTTCTCATTACAATTCACATGTTTGTTTTTTATCCCACTTTTTTAGGTTTTTTTCATTTTTGTTATAGTATTTAAAAAAATGTGCCGTGGGCCATTAAAACATTAACTGTGGGCCGCAAATGGCCCCAGGGCCACACTTTGGACACCCCATGCCATAATGTATTTGTAAGAGGGTAAACTTACAAAATCAATAGTGGATTAAATAAGTATTCCCCTCCCCCACTGTGAAGTTCACAGTTAATACTGACTCAGCAGGCACAAGACATTGATACAACGTTGATTCTACGTACATGTCCTTTAAAACTGACATTGAAACAAGGTTGCAAAATAGTTGTATTTGTAAATTGAGACGACGTTGATGTCTAACGTTGGATCCACGTTGATGTTTGGTAAATGACCAAAATTCAATGGTCAAATCAACGTCACAATTGATTAACTGTCGGCAAAAAGCATGTTGTTTCAACGTTGTATTTGTGTTGTAAAACATTGGTTGGGAAATGACCACAGTTCAATGGTCAAATCAACGTCACAACCCAACATTGAATAAACGTTGTTTCAACGTTGTATTTGTGTTGTAGAATATCGGTTGGGAAATTGTCACGGCACGGGCTCGAACCTGCTTTTGCTCGGCAGCTGGGTCTGACAGCACCTCCGCTGGCAGCGCGCCGAGACACGCCCACATGCCGGCAAGGCATGGGACACCTGGGACTGATGAGGGCGAGCGGTATAAGGACCAGTGGACCCTAGGATCTTCGCGGGAACTTAATCCTCTATGGTGTACCGTAAGCTGACTCCAGCTCTATGCTCTCTCTCTCTGCGTTTCCCCTCCGTGTCTCCGTGTTGTCCTCCCGCAGTTCGTTCCCGAGTTTTCCTGTTGTGATCCCCTGTTGTTCCCCTCTGGATTCTGGACTGCCTCCCTTGGATCTCATCCTCTCGCATGACCACGGACTGCCTTCCTGCTTTGTCCCTCCTCTCGCTCAACACAGCACTTGGTAGAGATGCGCGGTTTGCGGGCACAACCGCGGAGTCCGCGGATTATCCGCGGATCGGGCGGATGAAATTTAAAAAAATTAGATTTTATCCGCGGGTCGGGTCGGGTGGTTGAAATAAAAAAAAATTAGATTTTAAATAGATTCAGGCGGGTGGCAGTTAAACCAATTCGGAAATATATATACATAGTTAAATGTTGTTACCCACATACGAAAAACGAGCAGGCACCTGCTCCATATGCCACAACAGAAGAAAAAAAAAAAAAGAGATGGACACTTTTACGGAGCGGAGAAGGGACGCCTCGCCGGGGTCCGGGACCGAGGCCCCTTCCCCCGAGAGGGCCCCACCGGGAGCCGTAGCTGAGGCGATCCGCGAGAAGGGCCCGACGCACGTCCAGGGTCACCACCGCGCCCACCGCACCGACACCCCGCCTCGTCCGCCTTCGCCGCGGCCGGCGTCACGCGCAGCAGGTAAGCAGCTTACCTGCCCGCCACCCCCGTGGCCGGGGGCTCGTAACAGGGGTCACTCCGCCCGCACAGCTTACCTGCCCGCCACCCCTGTTGTCGGGGGCGCGTAACAGGGGTCACTCCGCGCGCAGTGCGCTCACGGAAGGGGTGGGGCTCACCCTGGTTGATATAGACAGCAGGACGGTGGCCATGGAAGTCGGAACCCACTAAGGAGTGTGTAACAACCCACCTGCCGAATCAACTAGCCCTGAAAATGGATGGCGCTGGAGCGTCGGGCCCATATACCCGGCCGTCGCCGGCAGCGAGACGCGCTTGGAGGTGCGCTCAGCGCGGCTCCCATATGATTGCGCACTGGTGTGCGTCTGGGTCGTGACAGCGTGGCACGCGAATGTCTGTGCTGCATTGGATCAGTCTCCTTTCTTTAACAGGCAAAAGCTTTATAACCTCACTAATGCCTTGCATCGTCTATATTAGATATATAACAACGGGCGGGTGCGGTTCTGATCAAATGTTACATCGGGTGGATGGCGGATGGTTGACGACTTTCTGATGCGGTTGCGGATGAAATAATTGCCTATCCGCGCATCTCTAGCACTTGGTAACACACACTACAGCTAACCACACACACTCTTGGATTTTGTCACACACACCACTCTATAGTTATTTGTTAGTATTGTTTGATTATTATATATATATTGCCTATACAGTATATATATAATAAATCATGTAGCTTTACTGCTCCCTTGTGTCTGTGCCGTCAACTCCCTCCTGCTAAACATAACAGAAATGACCAAAATGCAATGTTCAAATCAACGTCAGAACCCAACATTGATTACATGTTGTCAAAAAGCATGTTGTTTCAACGTTGTATTTGTGTCGTAGAATATTGGTTGGGAAATGACCAAAATGTAATGGTCAAATCAACGTCAGAACCCAACGTTGATTAAACATTGTCAAAAAGCATGTCGTTTCAACGTTGTATTTGTGTTGTAGGATAATGGTTGGGAAATGACCAAAATTCAATGTTCAAATCGACATCAGAACCCAACATTGAATAAACGTTGTCAAAAAGCATGTTGTTTCAACGTTATGTTTGAGTTGCTCAAATCAGGACCTAATTCAACAGGTTCTCAACGTTGTTTCAATGTCTTGGACCAGAAAGGCACATATTTACAAACGCGACACATGGCTCCTTCTGAGAACCACAAAGCCATCGGAGCATGCGCAGCGTTAAACTCAAGCAGAACCAACAAATAAGAGTTTTACAGCCATAATTGGAACCACGGGCCCGAGACGTTCTGAAAATGAGGGCGCAATTAATGGTTAGATGTTAATTAGTGATAAAAGCGCTAAGGCTGAGCAGGAATTTACTCGTGCAGGCGACATGTTGGAAGTGATGGGAGCCAAACTTTCATGATCATTGTTGTACTACTTGTCTAGGTACTTTTTACTCTTCAGCAACTCAAATTGTTTTGGGGGCCACATTTCCAGAAAGCGAAGTTAATCATAGAACTGGCACCCAATGTTGATAAAAAAGTATTGATTTTGAATCGAGAATTGATTCTGAATCAAATCATTATCCCCAAGAATCAAAATCAATTCCAATAATGTGATGCCCAAAGGTTTACAACCCTTAACATTTGGTTTACATTTTAAAAGTCATACAATTTTTCTGTTAAAATCCAAAGAACAAATACATTTAGCAACAATAATGAAGTTCTTTGTTGAC
Source organism: Nerophis lumbriciformis (assembly GCF_033978685.3). Lineage (NCBI taxonomy): Eukaryota > Metazoa > Chordata > Actinopteri > Syngnathiformes > Syngnathidae > Nerophis > Nerophis lumbriciformis. The sequence continues at coordinate 35,477,417 of NC_084574.2, read as the reverse complement.
GCCCATTATTTCCAAACTTTCGCGGGGCCACGTGAAATGATGTGGTGGGCCAGTTCTGGCCCCCAGGCTTTGAGTTTGACACCTATAGGCCTAAATGATGAAAACATTTGACACCTATAGGCTTAAATGATGAAAACGTTTGACACCTATAGGCCTAAATGATGAAAATGTTTGACACCTATAGGCCTAAATGATGAAAACGTTTGACACCTATAGGCCTAAATGTTTGACACCTATAGGCCTAAATGTTTGACACCTATATGTTTGACACCTATAGGTATAAAGTTTGACACCTAAATGTTTGACACCTGTAGGCCTACATGTTTGACACTTATAGGCCTAAATGTTTGACACCTAAATGTTTGACCCCTAAATGTTTGACCCCTAAATGTTTGACACCTATAGGCCTAAATGTTTGACACCTATAGACCTAAATGTTTGACACCTAAATGTTTGACACCTGTAGGCCTAAATGTTTGACACCTAAATGTTTGACACCTATAGGCCTAAATGTTTGACCCCTAAATGTTTGACACCTATAGGCCTAAATGTTTGACCCCTAAATGTTTGACACCTATAGGCCTAAATGTTTGACACCTAAATGTTTGACACCTATAGGCCTAAATGATGAAAATGTTTGACACCTATAGGCCTAAATGATGAAAACGTTTGACACCTATAGGCCTAAATGTTTGACACCTATAGGCCTAAATGTTTGACACCTATATGTTTGACACCTATAGGTATAAAGTTTGACACCTAAATGTTTGACACCTGTAGGCCTACATGTTTGACACTTATAGGCCTAAATGTTTGACACCTAAATGTTTGACCCCTAAATGTTTGACCCCTAAATGTTTGACACCTATAGGCCTAAATGTTTGACACCTATAGACCTAAATGTTTGACACCTAAATGTTTGACACCTGTAGGCCTAAATGTTTGACACCTATAGGCCTAAATGTTTGACCCCTAAATGTTTGACACCTATAGGCCTAAATGTTTGACCCCTAAATGTTTGACACCTATAGGCCTAAATGTTTGACACCTAAATGTTTGACCCCTAAATGTTTGACACCTATAGGCCTACATGTTTGACCCCTAAATGTTTGACACCTATAGGCCTAAATGTTTGACCCCTAAATGTTTGACACCTATAGGCCTAAATGTTTGACCCCTAAATGTTTGACACCTATAGGCCTAAATGTTTGACACCTAAATGTTTGACCCCTAAATGTTTGACACCTATAGGCCTAAATGATGAAAATGTTTGACACCTATAGGCCTAAATGATGAAAACGTTTGACACCTATAGGCCTAAATGTTTGACACCTATAGGCCTAAATGTTTGACACCTATATGTTTGACACCTATAGGTATAAAGTTTGACACCTAAATGTTTGACACCTGTAGGCCTACATGTTTGACACTTATAGGCCTAAATGTTTGACACCTAAATGTTTGACCCCTAAATGTTTGACCCCTAAATGTTTGACACCTATAGGCCTAAATGTTTGACACCTATAGACCTAAATGTTTGACACCTAAATGTTTGACACCTGTAGGCCTAAATGTTTGACACCTATAGGCCTAAATGTTTGACCCCTAAATGTTTGACACCTATAGGCCTAAATGTTTGACACCTATAGGCCTAAATGTTTGACACCTAAATGTTTGACCCCTAAATGTTTGACACCTATAGGCCTACATGTTTGACCCCTAAATGTTTGACACCTATAGGCCTAAATGTTTGACACCTAAATGTTTGACCCCTAAATGTTTGACACCTATAGGCCTAAATGTTTGACACTTATAGGCCTAAATGATGAAAACGTTTGACACCTATAGGCCTAAATGTTTGACATCTAAATGTTTGACACCTATAGGCCTAAATGATGAAAACATTTGACACCTATAGGCCTAAATGTTTGACACCTATAGGCCTAAATGTTTGACACCTATAGGCCTAAATGTTTGACACCTATAGGCCTAAATGTTTGACACCTAAATATTTGACCCCTAAATGTTTGACACCTATAGGCCTAAATGTTTGACGCCTATAGGCCTAAATGATGAAAACGTTTGACACCTATAGGCCTAAATGTTTGACACCTATAGGCCTAAATGTTTGACACCTATAGGCCTAAATGATGAAAATGTTTGACACCTATAGGCCTAAATGTTTGAAACCTAAATGTTTGACACCTATAGGCCTAGGCCTAAATGTTTGACACCTACATGTTTGACACATATAGGCCTAAATGTTTGACACCTATAAGCCTAAATGTTTGACACCTAAGTGTTTGACCCTTATAGGCCTAAATGTTTGACACTTAAGTGTTTGACACCTAAAGGCCTAAATGATGAAAACGTTTGACACCCATGGGCCTAAATATTTGACACCTAAGTGTTTGACCCCTATAGGCCTAAATGTTTGACACCTAAGTGTTTGACACCTATAGGCCTAAATGATGAAAACGTTTGACACCTATAGGCCTAAATGATGAAAATGTTTGACACCTATGGGCCTAAATGTTTGACACCTAAATGTTTGATATCTATAGGTCTAAATGTTTGACACCTATAGGCCTAAATGTTTGACACCTAAGTGTTTGACACCTATAGGCCTAAATGTTTGACACCTATAGGCCTAAATGTTTGACACCTAAGTGTTTGACACCTATAGGCCTAAATGTTTGACGCCTAAATGTTTGATATCTATAGGTCTAAATGTTTGACACCTATAGGCCTAAATGTTTGACACCTAAGTGTTTGACACCCATAGACCTAAATGTTTGACACCTATAGACCTAAATGTTTGACACCTAAATGTTTGATATCTATAGGTCTAAATGTTTGACACCTATAGGCCTAAATGTTTGACACCTATAGACCTAAATGTTTGACACCTATAGACCTAAATGTTTGACACCTAAATGTTTGACACCTATAGGCCTAAATGTTTGACACCTAAGTGTTTGACACCCATAGACCTAAATGTTTGACACCTATAGACCTAAATGTTTGACACCTAAATGTTTGATATCTATAGGTCTAAATGTTTGACACCTATAGACCTAAATGTTTGACACCTAAATGTTTGACACCTATAGGCCTAAATGTTTGACACCTAAATGTTTGACACCTATAGACCTAAATGTTTGACACCTAAATGTTTGACACCTATAGGCCTAAATGTTTGACACCTAAATGTTTGATATCTATAGGTCTAAATGTTTGACACCTAAGTGTTTGACCCCTATAGGCCTAAATGTTTGACACCTAAGTGTTTGACACCTATATGCCTAAATGATGAAAATGTTTGACACCTATATGCCTAAATGATGAAAATGTTTGACACCTATAGGCCTAAATGATGAAAACGTTTGACACCTATAGGCCTAAATATTTGACACCTAAGTGTTTGACCCCTATAGGCCTAAATGTTTGACACCTAAGTGTTTGATACCTATAGGCCTAAATGATGAAAACGTTTGACACCTATATGCCTAAATGTTTGACACCTGTAGGCCTAAATGTTTGACACTTAAATGTTTGACACCTGTAGGCCTAAATGTATGACACCTATAGACCTAAATGTTTTTTGACACCTATAGGCCTAAATGATGAAAATGTTTGACACCTATGGGCCTAAATGTTTGACACCTAAGTGTTTGACACCTATAGGCCTAAATGTTTGACACCTATAGGCCTAAATGATGAAAACGTTTGACACCTATAGGCCTAAATGATGAAAACGTTTGACACCTATAGGCCTAAATGTTTGACACCTATAGGCCTAAATGATGAAAATGTTTGACACCTATGGGCCTAAATGTTTGACACCTATAGGCCTAAATGTTTGACGCCTATAGGCCTAAATGTTTGACACCTAAATGTTTGATATCTATAGGCCTAAATGTTTGACACCTAAATGTTTGACACCTATAGGCCTAAATGTTTGACACCTAAATGTTTGACACCTAAATGTTTGACACCTATAGGCCTAAATGTTTGACACCTAAATGTTTGACACCTAAGTGTTTGACCCCTATAGGCCTAAATGTTTGACACCTAAGTGTTTGACCCCTATAGGCCTAAATGTTTGACACCTAAGTGTTTGACACCTATAGGCCTAAATGTTTGACGCCTAAATGTTTGATATCTATAGGTCTAAATGTTTGACACCTATAGGCCTAAATGTTTGACACCTAAGTGTTTGACACCCATAGACCTAAATGTTTGACACCTATAGACCTAAATGTTTGACACCTAAATGTTTGATATCTATAGGTCTAAATGTTTGACACCTATAGGCCTAAATGTTTGACACCTATAGACCTAAATGTTTGACACCTATAGACCTAAATGTTTGACACCTAAATGTTTGACACCTATAGGCCTAAATGTTTGACACCTAAGTGTTTGACACCCATAGACCTAAATGTTTGACACCTATAGACCTAAATGTTTGACACCTAAATGTTTGATATCTATAGGTCTAAATGTTTGACACCTATAGACCTAAATGTTTGACACCTAAATGTTTGACACCTATAGGCCTAAATGTTTGACACCTAAATGTTTGACACCTATAGGCCTAAATGTTTGACACCTAAATGTTTGACACCTATAGGCCTAAATGTTTGACACCTAAATGTTTGACACCTGTAGGCCTAAATGTTTGACACCTAAATGTTTGACACCTATAGGCCTAAATGTTTGACACCTAAATGTTTGATATCTATAGGTCTAAATGTTTGACACCTAAGTGTTTGACCCCTATAGGCCTAAATGTTTGACACCTAAGTGTTTGACACCTATATGCCTAAATGATGAAAATGTTTGACACCTATATGCCTAAATGATGAAAATGTTTGACACCTATAGGCCTAAATGATGAAAACGTTTGACACCTATAGGCCTAAATATTTGACACCTAAGTGTTTGACCCCTATAGGCCTAAATGTTTGACACCTAAGTGTTTGATACCTATAGGCCTAAATGATGAAAACGTTTGACACCTATATGCCTAAATGTTTGACACCTGTAGGCCTAAATGTTTGACACTTAAATGTTTGACACCTGTAGGCCTAAATGTATGACACCTATAGACCTAAATGTTTTTTGACACCTATAGGCCTAAATGATGAAAATGTTTGACACCTATGGGCCTAAATGTTTGACACCTAAGTGTTTGACACCTATAGGCCTAAATGTTTGACACCTATAGGCCTAAATGATGAAAACGTTTGACACCTATAGGCCTAAATGATGAAAACGTTTGACACCTATAGGCCTAAATGTTTGACACCTATAGGCCTAAATGATGAAAATGTTTGACACCTATGGGCCTAAATGTTTGACACCTATAGGCCTAAATGTTTGACGCCTATAGGCCTAAATGTTTGACACCTAAATGTTTGATATCTATAGGCCTAAATGTTTGACACCTAAATGTTTGACACCTATAGGCCTAAATGTTTGACACCTAAATGTTTGACACCTAAATGTTTGACACCTATAGGCCTAAATGTTTGACACCTAAATGTTTGACACCTAAGTGTTTGACCCCTATAGGCCTAAATGTTTGACACCTAAGTGTTTGACCCCTATAGGCCTAAATGTTTGACACCTAAGTGTTTGACACCTATAGGCCTAAATGATAAAAACGTTTGACACCTATATGCCTAAATGATGAAAATGTTTGACACCTATAGGCCTAAATGATGAAAACGTTTGACACCTATAGGCCTAAATATTTGACACCTAAGTGTTTGACCTCTATAGGCCTAAATGTTTGACACCTAAGTGTTTGACACCTATAGGCCTAAATGATGAAAACGTTTGACACCTATATGCCTAAATGTTTGACACCTGTAGGCCTAAATGTTTGACACTTAAATGTTTGACACCTGTAGGCCTAAATGTTTGACACCTATAGGCCTAAATGTTTTTTGACACCTATAGGCCTAAATGATGAAAATGTTTGACACCTATGGGCCTAAATGTTTGACACCTAAGTGTTTGACACCTATAGGCCTAAATGTTTGACACCTATAGGCCTAAATGATGAAAACGTTTGACACCTATAGGCCTAAATGATGAAAACGTTTGACCCCTATAGGCCTAAATGATGAAAACGTTTGACACCTATAGGCCTAAATGATGAAAACGTTTGACACCTATATGCCTAAATGTTTGACACCTGTAGGCCTAAATGTTTGACACTTAAATGTTTGACACCTGTAGGCCTAAATGTTTGACACCTATAGGCCTAAATGTTTTTTGACACCTATAGGCCTAAATGATGAAAATGTTTGACACCTATGGGCCTAAATGTTTGACACCTATAGGCCTAAATGTTTGACACCTATAGGCCTAAATGATGAAAACGTTTGACACCTATAGGCCTAAATGATGAAAACGTTTGACCCCTATAGGCCTAAATGATGAAAACGTTTGACACCTATAGGCCTAAATGATGAAAACGTTTGACACCTATATGCCTAAATGTTTGACACCTGTAGGCCTAAATGTTTGACACTTAAATGTTTGACACCTGTAGGCCTAAATGTTTGACACCTATAGGCCTAAATGTTTTTTGACACCTATAGGCCTAAATGATGAAAATGTTTGACACCTATGGGCCTAAATGTTTGACACCTAAGTGTTTGACACCTATAGGCCTAAATGTTTGACACCTAAATGTTTGACATCTATAGGTCTAAATGTTTGACACCTATAGGCCTAAATGTTTGACACTTATAGGCCTAAATGATGAAAATGTTTGACACCTATAGGCCTAAATGTTTGACACCTAAATGTTTGACACCTAAGTGTTTGACACCTATAGGCCTAAATGTTTGACACCTAAATATTTGACACCTAAGTGTTTGACACCTATAGACCTAAATGTTTGACACCTATGGGCCTAAATGTTTGACACCTAAGTGTTTGACACCTATAGGCCTAAATGTTTGACACCTATAGGCCTAAATGATAAAAACGTGAGGACCTAAAACAGAACCTTGAGGAACACCGCGAGTGTAACTAAAGATGTTGACCTACTGGCTGCATGTGAAGTAAACAAGCAACACCTTGGTTCCATAAGTCACATTAGTAGCGGACTCAAAGGGGTGCCTTGAGGAACGCCTCAGGTATGTAAACAACACGTTTGCTAGCAAGGTTCAAATGTGAATGCAAGAAAAGAGTGGTCTAAGTTGTCACACAACGGGAGCATTCTCGTGTTTTTTAGGAATTTGCTGCAAAAAGTTTCAAACTCAGAGGCCGGTATAGTGTCATTCCGGGGCCCCTGGCCCTGCTCCACACAAATGTGCCTGGTTTGTATGTACAGAGTATGTATTGTGTACAAGCGTCACATGCAAGGTTCTCACGCCGCTCAAGAGAACTCCTCAACTTGCGAACTCGCCACACCTCCATTTTGCATTTTCACGCTCCCGCTGCTGCTGCAGGCGGGCGTGTGGCGAGACGTGATGTAGCTCCTCTTCCTGGAGGACATGGACCACTTCCTGCCGGAGCCACCCCCGCCGGCCCCGCCCTCGCCCTCGGCAGGGTTGTACACCACCACCATGGTGGTGTCCATTCGGGAGAGCGTGTACATGCTGCTCTGCCGGGTCGGGTGCTGTCGGGTGGAGCGCAGCTCCAGCTCGTCGTAGCTGGACACCTTGATGAAAGGACACCAGCGGAACGCTCGTTTGAAGCCGGCCCGAAACCTGAGAGCACAACGAGGAGCTGTCAGATGAGAGAATTGCAAGGAATGACAAGGAGAAGGAAAATGTAAATCTGTGTGAGGCTTTCATATGATAATAAACAGCCAGGCCTGCATGCTTGACTGAAGTTGCCCAGGAGACTTTTTAGCACACATTACAACAGGTCACATGCATTCTAGCACACATTACAACAGGTCACACGCATTCTAGCACACATTACAACAGGTCACATGCATTCTAGCACACATTACAACAGGTCACATGCATTCTAGCACACATTACAACAGGTCACACGCATTCTAGCACACATTACAACAGGTCACATGCATTCTAGCACACATTACAACAGGTCACATGCATTCTAGCACACATTACAACAGGTCACATGCATTCTAGCACACATTACAACAGGTCACATGCATTCTAGCACACATTACAACAGGTCACATGCATTCTAGCACACATTACAACAGGTCACATGCATTCTAGCACACATTACAACAGTTCACATGCATTCTAGCACACATTACAACAGGTCACATGCATTCTAGCACACATTACAACAGGTCACATGCATTCTAGCACACATTACAACAGATCACATGCATTCTAGCACACATTACAACAGGTCACACGCATTCTAGCACACATTACAACAGGTCACACGCATTCTAGCACACATTACAACAGGTCACATGCATTCTAGCACACATTACAACAGGTCACATGCATTCTAGCACACATTACAACAGGTCACATGCATTCTAGCACACATTACAACAGGTCACATGCATTCTAGCACACATTACAACAGGTCACATGCATTCTAGCACACATTACAACAGGTCACATGCATTCTAGCACACATTACAACAGGTCACATGCATTCTAGCACACATTACAACAGGTCACATGCATTCTAGCACACATTACAACAGGTCACATGCATTCTAGCACACATTACAACAGGTCACATGCATTCTAGCACACATTACAACAGGTCACATGCATTCTAGCACACATTACAACAGGTCACATGCATTCTAGCACACATTACAACAGGTCACATGCATTCTAGCACACATTACAACAGGTCACATGCATTCTAGCACACATTACAACAGGTCACATGCATTCTAGCACACATTACAACAGTTCACATGCATTCTAGCACACATTACAACAGGTCACATGCATTCTAGCACACATTACAACAGGTCACACGCATTCTAGCACACATTACAACAGGTCACATGCATTCTAGCACACATTACAACAGGTCACATGCATTCTAGCACACATTACAACAGGTCACATGCATTCTAGCACACATTACAACAGGTCACATGCATTCTAGCACACATTACAACAGGTCACATGCATTCTAGCACACATTACAACAGGTCACATGCATTCTAGCACACATTACAACAGGTCACATGCATTCTAGCACACATTACAACAGTTCACATGCATTCTAGCACACATTACAACAGGTCACATGCATTCTAGCACACATTACAACAGGTCACATGCATTCTAGCACACATTACAACAGGTCACACGCATTCTAGCACACATTACAACAGGTCACATGCATTCTAGCACACATTACAACAGGTCACATGCATTCTAGCACACATTACAACAGGTCACATGCATTCTAGCACACATTACAACAGGTCACATGCATTCTAGCACACATTACAACAGGTCACATGCATTCTAGCACACATTACAACAGGTCACATGCATTCTAGCACACATTACAACAGGTCACATGCATTCTAGCACACATTACAACAGGTCACATGCATTCTAGCACACATTACAACAGGTCACATGCATTCTAGCACACATTACAACAGGTCACATGCATTCTAGCACACATTACAACAGGTCACATGCATTCTAGCACACATTACAACAGTTCACATGCATTCTAGCACACATTACAACAGTTCACATGCAACGTTCCCTCTAAGGTGCGCACCTGCGCAATTGCGCACTCCTCACGAGTCCTCTGCGCACAGCAAATCTATGCCGCGCAAAAAATCAAATCCCACTCTAAACAAAATAAACAAATCGTTTGTTTCGTATGATATTGCAATGCAACTGTGAGTAACAGGTGACGAAAGGCGGCCACGATAGATAAAACAAATGTTTGTCAACACTTAAATGACTGTAACGTCTGTGGAGACATCTAAAGGAAGACAGGAATTCCATCGGTCCCTTTATTTAGCGAAATTGTTTGTCGGCCATAAACACACCAAAACAATGCGTAAAATACTTTTATCTAGCAAAACTGGTCGTTGTCTACCGTACAAACCAAGCCAAAAGCAACTCTTTGTCATCTGTTATATCCGCTTGCTCTCTCTCTCACCTGCACCAACACATACAGGTAAAAGCCAGTAAATTAGAATATTTTGAAAAACTTGATTTATTTCAGTAATTGCATTCAAAAGGTGTAACTTGTACATTATATTTATTCATTGCACACAGACTGATGCATTCAAATGTTTATTTCATTTAATTTCGATGATTTGAAGTGGCAACAAATGAAAATCCAAAATTCCGTGTGTCACAAAATTAGAATATTACTTAAGGCTAATACAAAAAAGGGATTTTTAGAAATGTTGGCCAACTGAAAAGTATGAAAATGAAAAATATGAGCATGTACAATACTCAATACTTGGTTGGAGCTCCTTTTGCCTCAATTACTGCGTTAATGCGGCGTGGCATGGAGTCGATGAGTTTCTGGCACTGCTCAGGTGTGATGAGAGCCCAGGTTGCTCTGATAGTGGCCTTCAACTCTTCTGCGTTTTTGGGTCTGGCATTCTGCATCTTCCTTTTCACAATACCCCACAGATTTTCTATGGGGCTATGGTCAGGGGAGTTGGCGGGCCAATTTAGAACAGAAATACCATGGTCCGTAAACCAGGCACGGGTAGATTTTGCGCTGTGTGCAGGCGCCAAGTCCTGTTGGAACTTGAAATCTCCATCTCCATAGAGCAGGTCAGCAGCAGGAAGCATGAAGTGCTCTAAAACTTGCTGGTAGACGGCTGCGTTGACCCTGGATCTCAGGAAACAGAGTGGACCGACACCAGCAGATGACATGGCACCCCAAACCATCACCCAACCATGCAAATTTTGCATTTCCTTTGGAAATCGAGGTCCCAGAGTCTGGAGGAAGACAGGAGAGGCACAGGATCCACGTTGCCTGAAGTCTAGTGTAAAGTTTCCACCATCAGTGATGGTTTGGGGTGCCATGTCATCTGCTGGTGTCGGTCCACTCTGTTTCCTGAGATCCAGGGTCAACGCAGCCGTCTACCAGCAAGTTTTAGAGCACTTCATGCTTCCTGCTGCTGACCTGCTCTATGGAGATGGAGATTTCAAGTTCCAACAGGACTTGGCGCCTGCACACAGCGCAAAATCTACCCGTGCCTGGTTTACGGACCATGGTATTTCTGTTCTAAATTGGCCCGCCAACTCCCCTGACCTTAGCCCCATAGAAAATCTGTGGGGTATTGTGAAAAGGAAGATGCAGAATGCCAGACCCAAAAACGCAGAAGAGTTGAAGGCCACTATCAGAGCAACCTGGGCTCTCATAACACCTGAGCAGTGCCAGAAACTCATCGACTCCATGCCACGCCGCATTAACGCAGTAATTGAGGCAAAAGGAGCTCCAACCAAGTATTGAGTATTGTACATGCTCATATTTTTCATTTTCATACTTTTTAGTTGGCGAACATTTCTAAAAATCCCTTTTTTGTATTAGCCTTAAGTAATATTCTAATTTTGTGACACACGGAATTTTGGATTTTCATTTGTTGCCACTTCAAATCATCAAAATTAAATGAAATAAACATTTGAATGCATCAGTCTGTGTGCAATGAATAAATATAATGTACAAGTTACACCTTTTGAATGCAATTACTGAAATAAATCAAGCTTTTCAAAATATTCTAATTTACTGGCTTTTACCTGTATATACTTACATACACTTTAATGAATGAGACCCTTTTTATGGTAACCAAAATTGAGGGGAGCCCTGATGGTTTTGGAAAAGAAAAACATCATGTTGTATGCTTGCATGTTCGAAATAAACTCAAACTCAAACTCAAACATCAAAATGTCCCCCCCCCCTTCCGCATGCTTTCATTAATCAGCGTGCTGCTCTCGGTGGAAATAGTTTGGACACCCCTGTTGTAGCCCCATTTTACTGATGAGAAATAAATTACATGGACCTTTGGAAGGAAAATCGAGCATGTTTCCGATACTTATGATAATGTAGTCCGACATAAATGACAGTCTGCATAAAAGGAGAAGGGCGAATTATTGGCTTTGGCGGTGGTCTGCGCTTTGCTGCACGTCCTTCTTTCCGAGTCAATGCACTCTGACAACACAGGCAGACATAATACACAAAGTAGTTTCTCTTTCCAGTAGGGTGCAGTCATTAAAAACTATAAATTGTCTTTTTTTTTGAAGGCCGTATGAAGCCATTCTGTAATCGAATTTATTATTCACTCGAGCGTGTTAGTTTTTGTTGATTTTCAGCGACTCACTGATGTAATACCATGCACACATATTTTCTATGCCTTTCAAGGGGGTGAATGTAAAATGAACGCAAACCCTTTGATAAAAATGTCCCGCCTTTATTAAACTTGAAGAAGTACAATGGTACAAGTACAATGGTTCCTCAGTTACAATTAGAAGTCCGTTCAACAAGGTCAGACGGAAGCAATTGTTCCCATAATAAATCATGTCAATTGCTCCATTCCAGACACAAATATTAAGAAAAAATGTAATACATAGATATTTCTAGTTTTACGTACAGAAAACCAAGTGGAACTTCGACTTACGGACTTAATTGGTTTTTGAACGGGGTTTATATATCGAAAGGTTCTACTCATCGAAGGCAGACGCTCCCTTTCCCTCTCCCTTATCTCTCCTGCTTGCTTCTTTGTCTTGTCTTAACTTCATACCTGCCAACTTTTGAAATCAGAAAAACCTAGTAGCCAGGGTCCAGGGGCCGCAGGCCCCGGTAGGTCCAGGACAAAGTCCTGGTGGGGGGTTCAGGCTTCGCCCCCCGACGCAAAATGATTATTAGCATTCAGACAGGTTAAAATGTTGCTAAAACCATCACTTTTTTATCAGTCACAGTGACTTTTCAAAACAAAAATATTACAGCAAAAATCATATGGGTTGATTGACATGTTTATTCTGTAAGCTAACTTCAATAGTTTGAAATTATTTTGACAGTTAATGCCAGTTATCCTGTCAACCTTTCACAAGACTTCAATTTGTTAATTGAAAGTATAAACAGTATAAACACTTTTTACAGTAAACAAATGGTAAAACAGTACTAAACAATTCCATTAAAAAAAAAATTGGTGTCATTATTAACTTTCTGTCCAAGCTTGTATAATCTACTGCCTTGTTCAATTGTAAAACATATTCTGTGCCTAAAATTCACATTTCTATCACAATTATCATACTGTAAACATGGTAAGCTAACTTCATTAAAATTAATAGTCCTGTCAATAGCATGGAATTACAATTCAAATGTAGTTTTTTTGTAAGCCTTTCAAAAGAATTCAAAATATGAAAAATTAATGAAAATGTATTCAAGCCTTCAGACACTTGAAAAGTGGCACATCACATCTCCAATGTAATCATTTTAACTTTTCAACAGAAATAGCACTGCAAAAATATTAAGGACATACTTCTGTATTTTGGTAGTTATGCTGTCAACATTTAACAAGATTTCTTCAACTTGGACTTGTTTTAAATGTTTTATGCCACTTCAAGTTGTCAAAGACGTGCTGTGAAATACAGCCGACAAGATTGCGCACCAAACACGAAGCAAGGCCAAAGCGCATGCGGTGCAGGAGAACAAAGGACTTCTTTCATTTAAGGTTTGTGATAAACCATCAAACTCATTCGTTAAAAGGACTCTATAGTAATATAAAGTGAGTTTTTCTGGACATTATCATGCAAGAAAAGTTTATTTTTGGGACCGCGATCACCGCGTAATGATTTTTAAAGGTTGCATTACAAACATTTAACTGTCCCATGTGATCAGCCAGTGCGATTGGAAGTCCATGCTCAATTATTGCCTCCGTAAATAAAACTTCGGCATTTATCACATCCAAAGAATCTGTTTGGGCGACGAAAAACGTTGAAAGTTTTCCACTTGTATTGCTAGCAACGGCATTAGACTTGTGTTTTTTTGTCCCAACGTGGTCTTTTACATCGCTAATTCCTCCGTGTCCGATCGAAAAATCGTGTCTGCACAAGGTGCAATTCGCGTAGTTTTCACCCTTTTTTTTTTTTTTAATTAATGAAAAACCATATTTTTTATCACTGCAACCGTAACCCGGAATAGGTTGATGAAAACCGTACGAATTACGGGAAAACCGGAGTAGTTGGCAGGTATGCTATTATATTTAAGGACTAAATCGCAATAAGAAACATATGTGTAATGTACCTTAAAATATTTAATTAAAATAAAGCCAATATGGCCATTTTTTGTGGTCCCCTTTATTTAGAAAAGTACCGAAAAAGTATCGAATTACATTTTGGTACCGGTACCAAAATATTGGTATCGGGGTAACCATAGTACACGCCAAGTTAACTTTCAGTTTAGATCCCGGTCAAGGGAACTTTATTCAGAGTAATGACACATGGGTGTCAGTGTGTGAGAACCGAGGTGCCACTGTGGATTCCTATAAAGAGCAAGGACAGTATGTAGAAAAGAAGGTGTATGTTTCTCCTACCTGCTGTTGAGGCAGCAGTAGATGATGGGGTTGTACATAGTGGAGCTCATGGCCAGCCACAGAACCGACAGGTACACCTGCTGGATGGACTTCCACTTAATCAGCTGCTTATTGAGACCCGTCACAATGAAGTAGATGTGATAGGGCAGCCAGCAGAGGGCAAAGGTCACCAAGACGATGATCATCATCTTCACAACCTAAAATAAAATAGGAGGCTGGTTTAGGATTTGTCCATTGCTGTATAATCCATGTTGGTTCTACGTCATGTTAGTATGCTACAGGTTTTCAGCTGGCCCCAACTCTCCATCTTGCCGATCAGCCCTCTGACACATGCTGAATCCCTGGCAAAAACACTCCTTGTGGATACCGTGGGCCTCCTCAGAGACAAAACAGACGTCTGAGTGTCTCTCCTGAAATGTAAACAGAAACCGCTGCACCCTCTGTTTGGAGATCTGTTAATGGAGTAAAAACAAACGGTAAAGTTTTCAACATGGCGGCTAAACATCTCTTAACGCAGTCAGTCAGTGACTTTGTGAGGATGAACAAGTAGTAAAGACTTCATTTGAAGGCCTTTTTTAATGAGGTTCTAACAGTTACATGTGCACCTAGAGCAGAGGTGTCAAACTCATGTTTATTGAGGGCCACATTGCAGTAATGGCTGCCCTCTGAGAGCCACTTGTGGATATTTATGAATATAAACATATTAAGCCTCTCAACACAAACTTCCCGCTCATCTCATGCCCTCCCCAGCTGCTACTGCAAGTCCTGGAAAGGGCAGGGTGTCTCAGTCTCAGAAAGAGGGTTATAAAAAAGATTGTGGAGAAAATTTTATGCAAAAATGTACCCCAAAATGGAACGAAAATTGGATGTCAGAAGTGGGGCTCGCATGTCGCACTGTAAACCCGAATAAGTAAGCAGAACTCAAAAAAAGTGAGGCAATCAGTTGCCACATATGTTTGAGTTCATAAACTCAAATATTTTAGTATATCAGATCGTAAATATTTTGAGTTTATGTTAAATGTACATTTAAATTATAATTGAATTAAACTTACCAATTAAGCCAACTCAAAAATGTTCAGTACATGCTACTCGGTTTATTCATTCATCTTTCTAATTGTAATAACTCAGGAGAACTAAATAATTTCAAGGATGAAAACTCAGGATTTAATGTTAGATGAACTTAACATTTATTAGTTTGTTCCTTCAATTTTCCAATTAGACACAACTCAAAAACAAAGACTTGCTGAAACTCAAAACCATTTACCTCCAAACTTAAAATGTACCGGTATGTGGCAACGGATCGTACATATTGAGTACTCTTGACTTAAAAGACAAACCAAAGAAACAAAACACATAAAGTCTATATTTCATTTCGTCAAATGTTTATTAGACACTTTTCCAGTCCAAAGGGAAAATATTCTCAAAAAAGCTCAAATTAACATTAACATAAGATTTTCATGTCATAAATAGCTTAGAAACTGATTTTCCTACAACTGTGCCTTTTAGCACAAGATCAAACATAAACAATATTTTAAAGACACTAGTTGCATAAACTCCTCTCTGAGCTGCCACCTTAACGTGGTAGAGGAGTTTGCGTGTCCCAATGATCCTAGGAGCTATGTTGTCCGGGGGCTTCCATGCCCCCTGGTAGGGTCTCCCAAGACAAACAGGTCCTAGGTGAGGGATCAGACAAAGAGCAGCTCGAAGACTTCTATGGAAATGCAAGAACCGAGACTCAGATTTCCCTCGCCCGGACGCGGGTCACCGGGGCCCCCCTCCGGAGCCAGGCCCGGAGTTGGGGCACGATGGCGAGCGCCTGGTGGCCGGGCCTGTCCCCATGGGGCCCGGCCGGGCACAGCCCGAAGAGGCAACGTGGGTCCCCCCTCCAATGGGCTCACCACCCATAGCAGGGGCCATAGAGGTCGGGTGCAATGTGAGCTGGGCGGTAGCCGAAGGCAGGGCACTTGGCGGTCCGATCCTCGGCTACAGAAGCTAGCTCTTGGGACGTGGAACGTCACCTCGCTGGGGGGGAAGGAGCCTGAGCTAGTGCGCGAGGTAGAGAAGTTCCGGTTGGATATAGTCGGACTCACCTCGACGCACAGCAAGGGCTCTGGAACCAGTTCTCTCGAGAGGGGCTGGACTCTCTTCCACTCTGGCGTTGCCAGCAGTGAGAGGCGACGGGCTGGGGTGGCAATTCTTGTTGCCCCCCGGCTCAGAGCCTGCATGTTGGAGTTCAACCCGGTGGACGAGAGGGTAGCTTCCCTCCGCCTTCGGGTGGGGGGACGGGTCCTGACTGTTGTTTGCGCTTACGCGCCAAACAGCAGCTCAGAGTACCCACCCTTTTTGGATTCACTCGAGGGAGTACTTGAGAGTGCTCCCCCGGGTGATTCCCTCGTTCTACTGGGGGACTTCAACGCTCATATTGGCAACAACAGTGAAACCTGGAGAGGCGTGATTGGGAAGAATGGCCGCCCGGATCTGAACCCAAGTGGTGTTTTGTTATTGGACTTTTGTGCCCGTCACGGATTGTCCATAACGAACACCATGTTCAAGCATAAGGGTGTCCATATGTGCACTTGGCACCAGGACACCCTAGGCCGCAGTTCTATGATCGACTTTGTAGTTGTGTCATCGGATTTGCGGCCTCATGTTTTGGACACTCGGGTGAAGAGAGGGGCGGAGCTTTCTACCGATCACCACCTGGTGGTGAGTTGGCTGCGATGGTGGGGGAGGATGCCGGACAGACCTGGCAGGCCCAAACGCATTGTGAGGGTTTGCTGGGAACGTCTGGCAGAGTCTCCTGTCAGAGAGAGTTTCAATTCCCACCTCCGGAAGAACTTTGAACATGTCACGAGGGAGGTGCTGGACATTGAGTCCGAGTGGACCATGTTCCGCACCTCTATTGTCGAGGCGGCTGATTGGAGCTGTGGCCGCAAGGTAGTTGGTGCCTGTCGTGGCGGTAATCCTAGAACCCGTTGGTGGACACCGGCGGTGAGGGATGCCGTCAAGCTGAAGAAGGAGTCCTATCGGGTTCTTTTGGCTCATGGGACTCCTGAGGCAGCGGACAGGTACCGACAGGCCAAGCGGTGTGCGGCTTCAGCGGTCGCGGAGGCAAAAACTCGGACATGGGAGGAGTTCGGGGAAGCCATGGAAAACGACTTCCGGACGGCTTCGAAGCGATTCTGGACCACCATCCACCGCCTCAGGAAGGGGAAGCAGTGCACTACCAACACCGTGTATGGTGCGGATGGTGTTCTGCTGACCTCGACTGCGGAAGTTGTGGATCGGTGGAGGGAATACTTCGAAGACCTCCTCAATCCCACCAACACGTTTTCCTATGAGGAAGCAGTGCCTGAGGAATCTGTGGTGGGCTCTCCTATTTCTGGGGCTGAGGTTGCTGAGGTAGTTAAAAAGCTCCTCGGTGGCAAGGCCCCGGGGGTGGATGAGATCCGCCCGGAGTTCCTTAAGGCTCTGGATGCTGTAGGGCTGTCTTGGTTGACAAGACTCTGCAGCATCGCGTGGACATCGGGGGCAGTACCTCTGGATTGGCAGACCGGGGTGGTGGTTCCTCTCTTTAAAAAGGGGAACCGGAGGGTGTGTTCTAACTATCGTGGGATCACACTCCTCAGCCTTCCCGGTAAGGTCTATTCAGGTGTACTGGAGAGGAGGCTACGCCGGATAGTCGAACCTCGGATTCAGGAGGAACAGTGTGGTTTTCGTCCTGGTCGTGGAACTGTGGACCAGCTCTATACTCTCGGCAGGGTCCTTGAGGGTGCATGGGAGTTTGCCCAACCAGTCTACATGTGCTTTGTGGACTTGGAGAAGGCATTCGACCGTGTCCCTCGGGAAGTCCTGTGGGGAGTGCTCAGAGAGTATGGGGTTTCGGACTGTCTGATTGTGGCGGTCCGCTCCCTGTATGATCAGTGTCAGAGCTTGGTTCGCATTGCCGGCAGTAAGTCGGACACGTTTCCGGTGAGGGTTGGACTCCGCCAAGGCTGCCCTTTGTCACCGATTCTGTTCATAACTTTTATGGACAGAATTTCTAGGCGCAGTCAAGGCGTTGAGGGGATCCGGTTTGGTGGCTGCAGGATTAGGTCTCTGCTTTTTGCAGATGATTTGGTCCTGATGGCTTCATCTGGCCAGGATCTTCAGCTCTCACTGGATCGGTTCGCAGCTGAGTGTGAAGCGACTGGGATGAGAATCAGCACCTCCAAGTCCGAGTCCATGGTTCTCGCCCGGAAAAGGGTGGAGTGCCATCTCCGGGTTGGGGAGGAGATCTTGCCCCAAGTGGAGGAGTTCAAGTACCTCGGAGTCTTGTTCACGAGTGAGGGAAGAGTGGATCGTGAGATCGACAGGCGGATCGGTGCGGCGTCTTCAGTAATGCGGACGCTGTATCGATCCGTTGTGGTGAAGAAGGAGCTGAGCCGGAAGGCAAAGCTCTCAATTTACCGGTCGATCTACGTTCCCATCCTCACCTATGGTCATGAGCTTTGGGTTATGACCGAAAGGACAAGATCACGGGTACAAGCGGCCGAAATGAGTTTCCTCCGCCGGGTGGCGGGGCTCTCCCTTAGAGATAGGGTGAGAAGCTCTGTCATCCGGGGGGAGCTCAAAGTAAAGCCGCTGCTCCTCCGCATCGAGAGGAGCCAGATGAGGTGGTTCGGGCATCTGGTCAGGATGCCACCCGAGCGCCTCCCTAAGGAGGTGTTTAGGGCATGTCCGACCGGTAGGAGGCCACGGGGAAGACCCAGGACACGTTGGGAAGACTATGTCTCCCGGCTGGCCTGGGAACGCCTCGGGATCCCCCGGGAGGAGCTGGACGAAGTGGCTGGGGAGAGGGAAGTCTGGGCTTCCCTGCTTAGGCTGCTGCCCCCGCGACCCGACCTCGGATAAGCGGAAGAAGATGGATGGATGGATGGATAGTTGCATAAATATATAAACTTATTTTTTATTAAAAATTGAATAGAGAATTAAAGAAACAATTACAAACGCAGCCTTCCCGGTAAGGTCTATTCAGGTGTACTGGAGAGGAGGCTACGCCGGATAGTCGAACCTCGGATTCAGAAGGAACAGTGTGGTTTTCGTCCTGATCGTGGAACTGTGGACCAGCTCTATACTCTCGGCAGGGTCCTTGAGGGTGCATGGGAGTTTGCCTAACCAGTCTACATGTGCTTTGTGGACTTGGAGAAGGCATTCGACTGTGTCCCTCGGGAAGTCCTGTAGGGAGTGCTCAGAGAGTACGGGGTATCGGACTGTCTGATTGTGGCGGGCCGCTCCATGTACGATCAGTGTCAGAGCTTGGTCCGCATTGCCGGCAGTAGGTCGGACACGTTTCCAGTGAGGGTTGGACTCCGCCAAGGCTGCCCTTTGTCACCGATTCTGTCCATAACTTTTATGGACATAATTTCTAGGCGCAGTCAAGGCGTTGAGGGGATCTAGTTTGGTGGCTGCAGGATTAGGTCTCTGCTTTTTGCAGATAATGTGATGATGGCTTCATCTGGCCAGGATCTTCAGCTCTAACTGGATCGGTTCGCAGCCGAGTGTGAAGCGACTGGGATGAAAATCAGCATCTCCAAGTCCGAGTCCATGGTTCTCGCCCGGAAAAGGGTCAAGTGCCATCTCCGGGTTGTGGAGGAAACCCTGCCCCAAGTGGAGGAGTTCAAGTACCTCGGAGTCTTGTTCATGAGTGAGGGGAGAGTGGATCGTGAGATCGACAGGCGAATCGGTGCGGCGTCTTCAGTAATGCGGACGCTGTATCGATCCGTTGTGGTGAAGAAGGAGCTGAGCCGGAAGGCAAAGCTCTCAATTTACCGGTCGATCTACATACCCATCCTCAACTATGGTCATGAGCTTTGGGTTATGACCGAAAGGACAAGTTCATCACGGGTGCAAGCGGCTGAAATGAGTTTCCTGCGCCGGGTTGCGGGGCTCTCCCTTAGAGATAGGGTGAGAAGCTCTGCCATCCGGGGGGAGCTCAAAGTAAAGCCGCTGTGGTTTGTGCATCTGGTCAGGATGCCACCCCAACGCCTCCCTAGAGAGGTGTTTAGGGCACGTCCGACCAGTAGGAGGCCACGGGGAAGACCCAGGACACGCTGGGTAGACTATGTCTCCCGGCTGGCCTGGGAACGCCTCGGGATCCCCCGGGAAGAGCTGAACGAAGTGGCTGGGGAGAGGAAAGTCTGGGCCTCCCTGCTTAGGCTGCTGCCCCCGCGACCCGACCTTGGATAAGCGGAGGAAGACGGATGGATTACAAACGCACACTTTGGGCCCTCTGGTTGTAAAATTGCAGTGCAGCAACATATAAACAAATGGCTTATAAATTATTCACAACTAAAACTGCTACACTCCAAAACTGTACAATAACATGTACAAAGGCAGTGCGTATCCTTCCTTTGGCTATATGATTTAAGGCAATTTCAGGGTGCATATCAGTTTAACATCAATGAATTATGAATTACACTAACCAATAACAAGTACAAAGACAGTGTGTACTTTGTGCCATTTATCTTAAAACCAGTTGAGTAGAGCAGCAACTTTAACATCAACAGTTGAACATGCAGTAGTCAAATGAGTCAATGACATTGTCGTTGTGGACTATGCTCTAACAGAGTGAGCCATCTGAATCTCCCTGCTTTTTTGGATCTTGAGTTACACATGTGACATCAGGTCATTTTTGAGACTGCAGCTTGGGTGACAGTTTAGAGTCATCAAGACCAAGTACGATTTTCTGTGTGAACTCAAATGTGTTGGTTAGTCCCTTGGGATAATTGAGATGTAAAGCATAGATGAGGCTGAACATCACCAGGAAGGTATCAGGAAGCCTGGGGAGGTCGACCACCACATCACCCTCTAGGACGACAGAGATTCTCACTGGGTCGTAGTCAACTGGACTCGTGGCTTCGTCACTGACGATTGTCAGGAGGACCACTGCTGCTTCCTCCAGGTCTGGGTCATCCATATCATCCTTAAAATACTTCAAAGGGAGATCATATACTAATCACTTGATTTCTTAACAGTGATTGTTGATTTGTTTTAATGCCCTAATGGGCACAACATGACTCCTTAGGTCTCTAAACATCTTGCCAAAGGTTTGCAGTTGAAACACTGGCACATTTGCCGAAATGTTAATGTGTGTTGTCCTTATACATAAATAAATAGAAAATATGAATTGGTTCATTTACAGTACAGCAGACCTGATATCTCTCTACTTACCACACATGTCCTGAAAAATCCTTTCGTAGATAGACAGGAAGGGCATGGAGAACAGTGGTACACCTTGTGTGGACATCATGTCATTCCTAAGAAGATTAACAGTGTAAATACTGTGACAAGTTTACTAATCAAACTCAATGCCACACAGCCCTGACCAATTTGCCACTGATGCCAATATGCCACTGATATTTGCACATAAATCCACTAATAACCTGCTGACTTAACTGGTGCAATTGTGGAATTCAAAAGCTAGTATTAAGCATTAAACTCCCAAAATAACCCAAAGACTTCACTTGTGAATTGTATATTCACCTGTGCATCATGGACTTTGAAAATGTCAGCCAAAGCAGCTGCAGTCTTTCCAGTTCTGGAAGCTTTCTGTCTAAATAAGGCCATTCAACAAGGAGTGTGGCGATCCAGCTCTGCATAGAATGTGTTAGGAAAGTTCTGGTTTGCAAACACCTGCAGTGAGGAAAGAACAGTACAGTACCAGCAATTCTTTTTTTTTTAATGATGAATGAAATAAGGCAACACTACACACAATGTGACAAAGTACCGGCAAAGATAAAAACAGATGAAAGAGTTGATCCACATTACCTCAGATGGCTTATGAAGAGCAGGCCAGAGGTCCATCAGCTCTTTCACAGGTGGGCAGGACATAACTATAGTCTGTCACAAAAAGAAAAAGGTTGCTGAATTGGGCATAAAGGACACTTGAAAGTCACAAGTTCCTGAATCTTGTTTGCATTGCTTTTAGGCTCTTGAGTATGATATCTGGACAGATGAGTTCTCAGTGCACTAAGTGTCTGAAATGTGCACATGCAATCATCATGGAGGCACAGGACTGGGCTAACTTTTGAAAAGTGGCTGTGCTTCAGTCTACAGTGTTTAAATAAATATGATATAGTGGTAAAAGAAGCTGAACACAACTTACAGTGCCAAGTCATATTTGTTGCAGCAACCTGAAAACACACATACCGTATTTTCCGCACTATAAGGCGCACCTAAAAACCACAATTTTTCTCAAAAGCTGACAGTGCGCCTAATAACCCGGTGCGCTTTATTACGATTCATTTTCATAAAGTTTCGGTCTCGCAACTTCGGTAAACAGCCGCCATCTTTTTTCCCGGTAGAACAGGAAGCGCTTCTTCTTCTACGCAAGCAACCGCCAAGGAAAGCACCCGCCCCCATAGAACAGGAAGCGCTTCACCCGCCCCCATAGAACAGGAAGCGCTTCACCCGCCCCCATAGAACAGGAAGCGCTTCACCCGCCCCCGGAAGAAGAAGAAAAAACGCGCGGATATCACCGTACGTTTCATTTCCTGTTTACATCTGTAAAGACCACAAAATGGCTCCTACTAAACGATCCGGGTCATAAAAAGACGCAATCTCTCCATCCGCACACGGATTACTACCGTATTTCACAGCAACTGAACCGCACTGTGGAACGGGAGCACGTACGGTGAATATTCGCTCCACAGGGAATGAGAAGTCATCCTTCACTGTGGTTCTAGCTTGCCATGCTAACTTCCACTCATGGTGATATTCAAAAGGAAGACCTTGCCAAAAGAGACCTTTCCAGCCGGCGTCATCATAAAAGCTAACTCGAAGGGATGGATGGATGAAGAAAAGATGAGCGAGTGGTTAAGGGAAGTTTACGCGAAGAGGCCGGGTGGCTTTTTTCACACAGCTCCGAAGGCGAACACACCTTCACTAAGACGGGCAGACAGCCTCGGACGACATACGCCAACATCTGCCAGTGGATCGTAAATGCTTGGGCAGATATTTCGGTCACAACTGTGGTCCGAGCTTTCCGGAAGGCAGGATTCACAGAACAACAGCGACACTGACTCCCGATGACTTCTACGAGACGGAACCGGCCATTTTGGATCCCACGCTTGCACAACTTTTCAATTCGGACACCGAAGACGAAGAATTCGAAGGATTTACGAATGAAGAATAACTTCAGAAGGTGAGCGCTATGTTTATTTTGTGTGTTGTGACATTAACGTTCGAGCAACATTATGTTGCTATTGCTCTACACCATTTTGAATTTTACTATGTTTGTGATTGCACATTTGCGTACATTTTGGGACAGAGTTGTTAGAACGCTGGTTTTCAATATATTATTAAAGTTTGACTGAACTATCTGACTGTTTTTTTGACATTCACTTTAGCGCAGCGTTTTTTTGACATTCACTTTAGCGCAGCGTAGGCGCGGCTTTTAGTCCGGGGCGGCTTATTGGTGGACAAAATTATGAAATATGTAATTCATAGAAGGTGCGGCTAATAATCCGGTGCGCCTTATAGTGCGGAAAATACGGTACACACACACAAAAAATGATTTTACAAGCCACCTGTGATCATTTTTAACCCTCCACCAAATCACATAAAGTAATATTCCTCTTTCTAAATGATACAAGAAAATACACCATCATTGGTTAAATCAAAGTTAATGTGTAAGATGCCTGTTAGACTATTCAATCTGCAACATTTTACACAAATACATTTGAAAGTATTTACAATTGATCAAAACAATGTTGATGTTATTACATTTATATACGGCCGATGAACCTAAATTTGCAAGTGCATGTCATAGAGGCATGTATGTTTGTGTTATTATCTAGTCTAACAGTCAGACAAAATAACTGCAAAATAAAAAATATAAATCCAAGTACAACCTCAGTCATTGTTTTCACAAATGCTGGTGGTATAACTTGACCGACAGCTTCATTATTCAGCTGGTTTTGGGGTCCAAACTAAGCACACTGACAGAGCTTCTTGGTTTTTTTCCCCGTATTTCTTCAGGGCATCCTGTTTTTTTTTCTTTAAAGCGTCACGTTTTATAAATGAGTCTAAAAAAAAAAGGGAGTCCAGTGTTTCCCACACATTCATTTATTTGTGCCGGCCCGCCACGAAAGAATTACATCCGCCACAAATGGATTTTTCGGCTTTTGACTCGCTCGACCGCTCATAAAAGCAATGGGACTGTCTGTGAATGTTGCTTGTAGTTACACCTCCGGTGCAGTAGGTGGCGGTAGCCTACTATGCATTGTAACTCCGCCAATAGCACAGAAGAAGAAGAAGAAAAAGAAGAAGAGGGACGGATGGACGGACGGGATAAAAATACTCGCTGGCTACTTTTCATAATGATGGCGCTTCCTACGTTTCTACCTCAAACGTCCAAAAGCTGCTGAAAGCCTTGATATAGGATGCCATGGGGAAAAAACTTAAATGGTGCCTTTTGGCGATAGTTAGCAGCTTGGTGGCTCATAGCCGGCTAGCTAACGCTTGCTAACGTGGTAGCATTGCTTAATTTTTACAGGTGTTATAGGTAGATAGGTTATAGCTGCATCGCTCGCGGCTCGTCATATATTTAACGTTAATCCGCGATTTCACCAAGCGTTTCACCGACGAGCTAACGTGTCCAGGTTATAGCCCTGTTGTCAATAAACACACATGGACTGAAGCTAAATTGTCCACTGTCCACTGCAGCATGTGAATGCAATGAAAAGAATCAAATCTGAGCCAACCAGCTGTTAAAATGTTGTCCAGGTTAATGTTTTGGCCATTAAAGGCCGTTCATTTCAAGATTTCAACTGTGATCGGGCTTTAAACAGGTGGCTGACCTGTTCAGATGGGTGTAACTGCTACTGGTCAAATAATGTGAAATAGCATTTAATTTGACATGTATGCAATGCCATTTAAATGTAATTATAGATAATAATAATAATAAATACTGTGTAGTGTTGTAAATAGTCAACGGGAAGAATTTTAGTAAGATATAAGCCATGAGCACTACACAGCCAGAAAAAAACCTAGGCAGGACAAGTAAAAATATTGGGGCAAGTAGATTTGAGAAGTCGGGCAAGTAGAAAAAAACCTTAACGTTGAACCCTGCATGTGTTGAGCTGCTGCCGCTTAAGGTTAGACGGCACTGTACATAGAGCGCTTCTGCTCGTTAGTAATAAATTCTAATGTTGGATGTTCACTCCTTCACACAGATGAGTATAGAAAAATATTTTCAACGGCCGAAAAGGGCTGGACTTGGAGAGGAGGTAGGCCTACAGTCCGGACCACAGGTACGACCTGTTCAGCAGCAGCAGGAGGAGGAGGAGGAGGTTGACTGACTGTGGCAGGACACCTCTGCCTCTGTTTCACTTCATGTTGCTATGAGGTGTAGTAGTAGGCTAAAGTTAAATTATTTAGTATTCACTAATTAAAGGGGCAGAGCTTTAAGAGACATTTTAGCTTTTATATTTTATAAGATATATTTTTTGTAAGAACCACAATTAATAAATATATTTCAGTGAATCACTAATTGTTCAAATCTGTATATAAATATGTACATAAAATGTTGTAATTATATTCCAACTCCGCGTTCTTTTTGGTCATCGGCGCTGCCGCCGCCGCCGCCACCCCCCACCCCCTGACCACACCACCACAAATAGATGCCTGTCCTGTGGGAAACACTGGAGTCTCTAAATAAAAAAACACATCTCTAAAGTAAAGCTTAACTTTGACACTGCTCATTTCATTTAATAAATGGACCGTTATACTTTAGCAGCGCTACCAGCGCTAACGACGCTAAGTGAGCTAACCGGCTAACACACGTGAGGGGTGGGGGAATAGACATCTTATAAGTAGACGCAGAATTGGCTGCTGTTACGCGAGAAATTCGGCCGCCATCTTGAAGTGGTGATGAGGAGCCGGCGAGCAGCCTAAACTGACAGGTAGAAAACAAAGATGATGATGAAAACAAAGATTCAGCGTTTTCCTGCTCAAATGAGCGGACTGTTGAAAATAGGAATCGGGGGATTACTTTTCACAAGTAAGATTTAACATTAACGTACTATTGGTTGTATTTTGTGAAAAGAATATTACCACAGAGTTGAGAAGGAGCAAAGATCTTCAATAGTACTGAAATCGCTAGCCGCTAGCAAACAAGAGTATGACCATTTTAGGCAAAGTATAAGACAATACTTTCTTAACAGTATAATTGTAACAAGGAATACGTCTTCAACTAACAATATTCAAATACTAACATTGTTGGGTAAGACAGAATTTGGTTTTATTCTGAATCCAGTGAAACAGATTGGTGGTTTTAGCTGATATAAAGACTTTCAGGTGTTTATATATGTTTATGTTTAAGTATTTGGCAGATGCTTTTATCCAAAGCGACATACCGTATTTTCCGCACCATAAGGCGCCCTGGGTTATAAGCCGCGCCTTCAATGAACGGCATATTTCAAAACTTTGTCCACCTATAAGCCGCCCCGTGTTATAAGCCGCATCTAACTGCGCTAAAGGGAATGTCAAAAAAACAGTCAGATAGGTCAGTCAAACTTTAATAATATATTAAAAACCAGCGTGATGTGGGCGCGCATGGAGTCGTATATCAACATGGACGGAGCTGCGTGAAAAAAGCCACCCGGCCTCTTCGCGTAAACTTCCCTTAACCACTCGCTCACCTTTTCTTCATCCATCCATCCCTTCGAGTTAGCTTTTATGATGACGCCGGCTGGAAAGGTCTCTTTTGGCAAGGTCTTCCTTTTGAATATCACCATGGGTGGAAGTTTCTGGCCATTAGCATGGCAAGCTAGAACCACAGTGAAGGATGACTTCTCATTCCCTGTGGTGCGAATATTCACCGTACGTGCTCCCGTTGTATCCACAGTGCGGTTCACAGGAATATCAAAAGTCAGTGGAACCTCGTCCATGTTGATAATGTTCTCTGGCCGGATCTTTTTTTCAGCTATCTTGTTTTTACAATATGCACGGAAAGTAGCCAGCTTTTCTTGAAAGTCTTTAGGCAGTTGCTGTGAAATAGTAGTCCGTGTGCGGATGGAGAGATTGCGTCTTTTCATGAACCGGAAACCTGTCGCTTAGTAGGAGCCATTTTGTGGTCTTTACAGATGTAAACACACAAAGGAAATGAAACGTAATATCCGCGCGCTTCTTCTTCTTCTACGGGGGCGGGTGGTTGCTTACAGTAGAAGAAGAAGCGCTTCCTCTTCTATGGGGGCGGGTGCTTAACTTGGCGGTTGCTTGCGTAGAAGAAGAAGCGCTTCCTCTTCTACGGGGAAAAAAGATGGCGGCTGTTTACCGTAGTTGCGAGACCTAAACTTTATGAAAATGAATCTTAATATTAATCCATATATAAAGCGCACCGGGTTATAAGCCGCACTGTCAGCTTTTGAGTAAATTTGTGGTTTTTAGGTGCGGCTAATAGTGCGGAAAATACGGTACATAAAAAATACATATAAAACAATCACTGTAAACATTTAAGGGAAGAATGTAACACAAATTATCAATACAAAGTGTCAAGACAGAATACATTCATACAGTCTATAGGTCCCTAAGATATATAGATATCTAATGTATTCATACATTGTTTATGTACGATATATGCATGTATATATAACCTAATCATATTGTTTCTTTAACTTAAAAATAGCTGACCGTTTTTTTCCCCCCCTTCGCTGGGATAATATTCCCAGTTTTGATCTCGAACATCTGGTCACTTATAGCATATAAGAATATTTTATTACTGTTAAGCAAACTATGAATAATAAAACATGTGTCCTTTATCATAGCTATACGTATGACAAAAAAGCGCACGGAAATCAGTGGTATTCAGTGAGGTAAATGAATTAAATGCGCTGACAGTTCATTGCTCCTGCCAAATGAATTGCACTGAGTGGAGCGGATCACCACTCCAAGATGGCGGCTCCGCGTCTCGTCCGCACCAGTAGGCAGTAGCGCTCCATGCTGCGTATCCTTATAACATGTCTATGGAGCTAACAGTCTACACTTTGGCATCAGCAGACTTTGCATGCTAGCTTGCTACATGGCTAACGTTACTCACCATGTCCGTCTTAAAAACACGTTGAACTTTCAGAAACATACATTCAAGCAAGTTTTATGTTGCGTACTTACATTCAACTCAACGGTGCAGAGCTGAGGGTTAATGTACTCCGGTCAATTGGTCTCTCGACTCCCGCTCTTCTCCTCATGTCTGCTGCCTGAAGAGGAAATGCACGCAAATGCTACAAAATAAAAGCACTTCCTCTGTGCTTGTGTGGGCGTGTAATAATTTATATATATATACATACGCACAGAGTATAATAACAATACAAATCTATAATACAATTTATTCATTCTTAATTTATATCATGATTTGATTTATTGATTTGTTCTTTCAAAATAAGACAAAATCATGTTTAATCCACTGAGTTTTAAGTAACTGAGTTAATTATTTTAAGTAGCAGGTACATAATCTGCAAACAAGTTAATATTAATTAAAAATAAAACGAAGGAAATTGTTACTCACACTCAACATTTTTAAGTAAGTACCACTTTTAACAACTTTTTAGGTTTAGACTACTTATTCTAATTAATTATTTTGAGCATTCAGGTTTACAGTGCAGGGTCAAGGCGTTTTGGAGTTATATGCAGGCCTGGCCCTAACCAATCTGGCGCCCTAGGCAAGATTTTAGGTGGCGCCCCCCCACATCGGCAGTGAAGTGTATATACTCACAAGAAACCGAATAGCTTTGTCTTTGACCTTTTTTTTTTTTTACTTACAACTATACCTAATATATAAAGGGGTGGAAAAGTGACTATTACCTGCAGGGCAAACATTAGCTAACCAGAAGGCAATAACAATGTAAACAAAAAACAGCTGCTTAAAAGATCTAATACAAATGTCCCTGAGGAATGTAAGGTGGGAGTACTGTAATTACCTAACGTTACATTATTATTTTCCATAACAATTTAGCCCCCTCCACAATATTAACCCGACGTTAAAACAGAACTAGCTATTTATTGATTAGCAATTTTAGCTTAATGCTAAAAAGCCGGGTTACTATCACATTCTGTAACAGACAAATCATTTCATGTTCGGCTCACCTACCTGCTACCTCTGTCTTTTCTCGTTTCTCCTCCTCTTCTTTTCTCTTTTTTCTTCCCTGGGCACCTGACAGTTTTGGCCGTTTTGACATCTTGTGTTGATTTTTTGATGTGGTGACGTCCAAAAAGAGTCATGATACGGGAAGGGAGGGGGCGCACCGTGCGGGGGGACAGGGGGGGGGGAGGGGGCGTAATGTTGTAACAAATAATATTTCTATTAAATAGGCTTTACTTTGCATTTTAATTAACGTGGGATTATTTTTTGTATTTAGAAATAATAGTACCAACTTTTTTTCTTTTCTTTTTTTTTCTCCAACATTTGTGGCACTGGCGTGGCGCCCCCTGATGGACGGCGCCCTTAGCATTTGCCTATACGGCCTATGCCACGGGCCGGCCCTGGTTATATGAATAGGAAACAATTTGTTTCAATACTGTATGTTTGTATGAAATAATAAACTTAATAGAGTACAATAAATATCTCTGTTTTTGCAAGATAGCATTATGTTTTAGCGGTTATGTTTACCTTGCATGTCCTAGCTGGGAATCAAACCATGTCTGCTGGAACAAAAGTAAAAAAAAAATAATAATAACACTTTTTTTGAATTTCTTTAAAACGATTTTTAAGTATTTTTTTCATTATTATTTGTTTGTTTGTTTTTAATACAATTTGACTTTAATTTTGATGCATGTTTTTTACTAAACAAATTCATGGGAAATTAATTGTTAAAAAAACCCCCAAAAAGCTAAATAGCAGATTTAACAAACAGAAAATTCCTGCATAAATTTTGATGGGTCTGCTATCTGTGCTCCGAACCTCTGGCATACTTCTAAAATGGTGCCAAGTATCCAAATCCATGATTTGTAGGTTTAAACATACAAAATGAGCTAAATAACTTTGGCATAAAACATTAGCATGCTAACATTAACATGCGAATATAAGACGTTAGCATACTTCCAATATAGTGCCAAGCATGACAATCCATGATTTATAGGTTTAAACATACACATTTAGTTAAGAAGTTAGCATAAAACATTAGCATGTTAACATTAGCATGCAAATATAAGAGACGTTAGCATACTTCCAAGATGGTGCCAAGCATCAAAATCCATTATTTTTTTGGTTTAAACATACAAAATTAGCTAAAAAAAATATAGCATAAAACATTAGCATTTTAGCGAAACTTCTGTTTGGCTGTACTCAAAAGTAAAAAAAAAATCACACTTTTTAAACACTTATTCAAAATGTTTTAAAACTATTTTTATGTTGTTATTTAAAAAGAATAAAACAATTCTAATTTAATTTGATGCATGTTTTGTGCGAAATAAATTCATGTGAAATAATTTGTTAAAATAAATGTAAAATAGCAGATTTAACAACTAGACTCTAGCATAAAACATTAGCATTTTAACAAAACTTCTCTACGGCTTCAGCTCCAGACATCTTCTGGAACAAAAGTTTAAAAAAATATCACACTTTTTCAAAAAAAATTTAAATTAATAAATAATTTGTTAAAATAAATATAAAATAGCAAATTTAACACCTAGAAATTTTGATGAGTCTCCTATCTGTGCCCTGGACCTCTGGTCTGGGATCAATAGAAGCTGGCATACTTATAAGATGGCTCCAAGTATCCAAAACCATGAATTTTTTATTTAAACATATCAAATTTGCATAAAATGTTAGCATACTAACATTATCATGCAAATATAAAATACATTAGCATACTTCCATGATGGCACAAGCATCAAAATCCAAGATTTTTAGGTTCAAAAATACACATTTAGCCAAGAAGCTAGCATAAAACATTAACATGCACATATAATAGACGTTAACATCCTTCTAAAATGGCGCAAGGTTTCAAAATCCATGATTTGTAGGTTTAAACATACACTTTAAAGCTAGCTAAGAAGCTAGCATAAAATGTTAGCATGCTAAAATTAACATGCAAATATATGACGTTAGCATACTTACAAGATGGTGCCAAGTATCAACATTCATGATTTTATGTTTGAACAAACACTTTTAGCTAAGAATCTAGCATAAAATGTTAGCATGCGAACGTTAACATACTACTAATAACTTGCAGAGGTGGGACCAAGTCATTGCTTTGCAAGTCACAAGTAAGTCTCAAGTCTTTGCCCTCAAGTCCGAGTCAAGTCCCGAGTCAAGACAGGCAAGCCCCGAGTCAAGTCCAAAGTCAAGACTGGAAAGTCTCAAGTCAAGTCCTAAGTCCTGCATTTTGAGTTTCGAGTCCTTTCAAGTCCTTTTAACCACAGACTAATATATTAACACAGATTGTGTATGCTTTTCAAACGCTGTATTTATTTATTAAAACAAGTGCATTTTAAATTGCAGGAAAGAAAATTGTGCTGACATTGCACTTTATAATAGCACTATTAACCAGTCATTTTAAACATTAACTCATTCCTTTACAGAACAAACACATTGAAAAATAAAGTGCAAATGTACTTATTTGTACAAAAGTGTTAACATTGAAAAAACATGACATATACGTGAACATAACAAAAAAGTTGTACTTTTTATATGTCAGGGCCCTAGCATTGCATTTGCAAAAGACCAAATTAGCCAAGAGTCTGTCAGTCATTTGTGCACGATGGGGGCGTAGTATGATGCCACCATGTCTGAAAACTCGCTCCACTGGAGCACTGGAGGCAGGCACTGCCAAGACTCTCATGGCCACTCGGAAGTGAAGGAAGAGTCTTCATGTTCAATGCCCAGAACAAAAGGGGGAGAGAGTTTTTTTGGGTTGGTGCACTACTTGTAAGTGTATCTTGTGTTTTTTATGTTGATTTAAAAAAAAAAAAAAAAATTATTTCTTGTGCGGCCTGATACCAATCGACCCACGGACCAGTACCGGGCCGCGGCCCGGTGGTTGGGGACCACTGAGGTAAACAACCAACAGTATGTCAGAAAGCTAGCTAAAACGGTACACATATTCATAATATAGTATACATTTTAACTGACCTTTATTTTACTATTTTTGTCTTTTTTTAGGTGGCTAAAATACGCGGTGCTGCTGACCGCCGTCTAACGTTACGTGTGATATATTGACTAACGTAACCCTGCTTAAAAAAAATCACTGAACAAAAAGTATGAATAAGGTAGTGAACTGCAACAGATTCCCGTGTTTGCAATAACGTTATAACGTTAGCAGTGAGTTTACAGCCTCACTGATTTAACTACACAGCAAATAAAAGTCACGTTACTTAGCCAATAAACGTTATCTTACATTCAAAACTTACCGTTCTTTGTGCAACTTCAAATGCCGAACGAAGTTGGAAGTTGTTGCCTCTCCATCAGCAATTTTCGAACCGCATGTGTTGCATACTGCAAACCGTTTTGTGTTGACCACCTCGTAATTTTTATACCCAAACGAAATTATTTTAGGTATCATTTTTTGTTCACTGGCGTGTGGTTTGGACATGTCTTCTTCGTTGGTTGTCCTGCAATTTGATTGGATGAATGCTGTGTGATGAAAACAAAGTAGATCTAATTTGATTGGCTGTTGTACTGAGACCACACCAGCTGACACACGCAACGCTGATAGACAAGTACACAATGAAAAATACGGAGCGCTCCCGAATAACTTTTTCATCTTTGGGTTTTGGGGAAAGTAGCAAGTCATGTCAAGTCATGTCAATTCAAAAGGCTCAAGTCCAAGTGAAGTCACAAGTCATTGATGTTAAAGTCGAAGTCGAGTTGCAAGTCTTTTTACATTTTGTCAAGTCGAGTCTAAAGTCATCAAATTCATGACTCGAGTCATGTGACTCGAGTCCACACCTCTGCTAATAAGTAATTTTACTTTGTTTTTTCAAGATAGCGTAATGTTTTAGTTAAATGTTTACCTCGTGTGTCCTGGCTTGGTAGTAGTAGCTTCACCACTTTAGTCATAATTTTGGCGCTTAAGAAACCTCTCTATGCTATATATAATATGCTTGTTGGATATTGTTATTACTGCCACAAGTGGTGGAAAAGTGTATTACCACAAATTGCCGCTGTGGCCCACACGGATCCCGGTTGGTGGCTCTACAATTGGCTCTATGGTTAAGAAACACTGATACAGCACATATTATGTTGAACAATTGCAGATTTACAGTTTTTGTGTAATAAAGTGCTTATTGCAGTAACACACTCTGTTGGAAAGAAACACAGCTCATTAGCATTAAAGCTACAGACACACAAACATTCTTTTACAAACACAACAAATCAAAAATAATTTCAATATTTCTCCATTCTCCTCCTCTAATATGCTCTATTTTGTCTTGACATTTCCTCAGCCTCAATAGCTTTAATGCAACCTGCTGCTACCATTCGGCGGGTGGCTAAAAGGTCATGTTTAAAGTCACTATGGAAATAATGAGTTTATAAAAGTAACCCGATAGGTCGCATCTCTGAAGACCTTTCATTTAGGTGCCCAATTAGCAACAAACGGCAAACATGATAAATTGATTTTTGTACTTACTATACAGCTTAGTGACTTTGTCCTTAACAGTGGAACCTCAATTTTTTAATTTAATTGGATCTTCAACGTGGTTGGCCAACCGAAACGTTCGTATGGTGAAGCAGAGTTCCCCATATGAATCAATTTAAACATGAATAATTGGTTCTAGCCTAGACAAAAGTATTTAATTTATTAAAAAAAACTGCACACTTTCAATACACTATAATGTATATAGAATATATATACTATATATACACACTGTATATGTATATATGCATACAGATACATATCACACATACAAACATATATACATATACACACAAACATATACATACATATGTCATGTCTGTGTGATCATGTTTTATTTTAGTCATGTTCGGTTTTGTTTTTGGACTTTTTTGTGCACTTTTGTTTTGTTTTGTCACCATAGCAACCATTAGTTTTCACCTGTCACGTCACGCACCTGTTTCACGTATTGAGTCACGCACCTGTTTTCGTTAATCATGTCTATAGTATTTAAGTTCATTGTTTTCAGTTTGTCGTTCTGACGACATCTCCGCATTTATGCTTCTGCACACTCTCCACACACCCTTAAGACCCTTGCTGCTATTTTTTTCATGTCCATCGTTCACGCTGCTCCTTTTTGTCCATGCCAAGTAAGTTTTGTTTATTATTGCCACAGTTAGTGTTTTTTGTTGTTCATAGTTTTTGGCTTTGTGCAAGTATTTGGTTTCATAGTTTGTTCTCCGCCATTGTGCGCGCCTTTTGTTTACTTCCTGTTTTTGTAGTTTAAATAAAAAATGTACCTTCATTCCCGTTGCCTTCGAGAAAAACTAAACCCCAGGACCAAGTCATGACAACATATATACATATATACATACATCTATCTATATATATATATATATATATATATATATATATACACATTAGAGATGCGCGATTTGCGGGCACAACAGCGGAGTCCGCGGATTATCCGCGAATCGGGCGGATGAAATTTAAAAAAATTAGATTTTATCAGCGGGTCGGGTCGGGTCGGGTCGGGCGATTAAAATAAAAAAAAATTAGATTTTAAATAGATTCAGGCGGGTGGCAGTTAAACCAATTCGGAAATATGATGTAGCGGCTAGCTTCGGGGTGTTAGCCAATGGCTTTGGCTGAGGGGCGGGACTTCCGGGCAAGTTAGGGAAGTGACGTTGTTGACAGGAAGTGTTAGTTCGAGTTTTGCCGGGAAAGAGGGGAGACGCACATTGGAGCTGTTGTGTGGTTACATTGCATCTTATTACAATAAATACGAGACAAACGAATAAGTCTATGAGCCTACGTTCCTGGGAACATTACAATATATACATAGTTAAATGTTGTTACCCACATACGAAAAACGAGCAGGCACCTGCAGCATATGCCACAACAGAAGAAAAATAAAAAAAGAGATGGACACTTTTACGGAGCGGAGAAGGCCCCCGACGCCTCGCCGGGGTCCGGGACCGAGGCCCCTTCCCCCGAGAGGGCCCCACCGGGAGCCGTAGCTGAGGCGATCCGCGAGAAGGGCCCGACGCACGTCCAGGGTCACCACCGCGCCCACCGCACCGACACCCCGCCTCGTCCGCCTTCGCCGCGGCCGGCGTCACGCGCAGCAGGTAAGCAGCTTACCTGCCCGCCACCCCCGTGGCCGGGGGCTCATAACAGGGGTCACTCCGCGCGCAGTGCGCTCACGAAAGGGGTGGGGCCCACCCTGGTTGATATAGACAGCAGCTAGGACGGTGGCCATGGAAGTTGGAACCCGCTAAGGAGTGTGTAACAACCCACCTGCCGAATCAACTAGCCCTGAAAATGGATGGCGCTGGAGCGTCGGGCCCATATAACCGGCCGTCGCCGGCAGCGAGACGCGCTTGGAGGTGCGCTCAGCGCGGCTCCCATATGATTGCGCACTGGTGTGCGTCTGGGTCGTGACAGCGTGGCACGCGAATGTCTGTGCTGCGTTGGATCAGTCTCCTTTCTTTAACAGGCAAAAGCTTTATAACCTCACTAATGCCTTGCATCGTCTATATTAGATATATAACAACGGGCGGGTGCGGGCGGATGGCGGGCGGATGCAGTTCTGATCAAATGTTAGATCGGGTGGATTGCGGATGGTTGACGACTTTCTGATGCGGTTGCGGATGAAATAATTGCCTATCCGCGCATCTCTAATATACATACATATATATACATACATCTATCTATATTATTCACACACACACACTTATATATATACAGGTAAAAGCCAGTAAATTAGAATATTTTGAAAAACTTGATTTATTTCAGTAATTGCATTCAAAAGGTGTAACTTGTACATTATATTTATTCATTGCACACAGACTGATGCATTCAAATGTTTATTTCATTTAATTTTGATGATTTGAAGTGGCAACAAATGAAAATCCAAAATTCCGTGTGTCACAAAATTAGAATATTACTTAAGGCTAATACAAAAAAGGGATTTTTAGAAATGTTGGCCAACTGAAAAGTATGAAAATGAAAAATATGAGCATGTACAATACTCAATACTTGGTTGGAGCTCCTTTTGCCTCAATTACTGCGTTAATGCGGCGTGGCATGGAGTCGATGAGTTTCTGGCACTGCTCAGGTGTTATGAGAGCCCAGGTTGCTCTGATAGTGGCCTTCAACTCTTCTGCGTTTTTGGGTCTGGCATTCTGCATCTTCCTTTTCACAATACCCCACAGATTTTCTATGGGGCTAAGGTCAGGGGAGTTGGCGGGCCAATTTAGAACAGAAATACCATGGTCCGTAAACCAGGCACGGGTAGATTTTGCGCTGTGTGCAGGCGCCAAGTCCTGTTGGAACTTGAAATCTCCATCTCCATAGAGCAGGTCAGCAGCAGGAAGCATGAAGTGCTCTAAAACTTGCTGGTAGACGGCTGCGTTGACCCTGGATCTCAGAAAACAGAGTGGACCGACACCAGCAGATGACATGGCACCCCAAACCATCACTGATGGTGGAAACTTTACACTAGACTTCAGGCAACGTGGATCCTGTGCCTCTCCTGTCTTCCTCCAGACTCTGGGACCTCGATTTCCAAAGGAAATGCAAAATTTGCATGGTTGGGTGATGGTTTGGGGTGCCATGTCATCTGCTGGTGTCGGTCCACTCTGTTTCCTGAGATCCAGGGTCAACGCAGCCGTCTACCAGCAAGTTTTAGAGCACTTCATGCTTCCTGCTGCTGACCTGCTCTATGGAGATGGAGATTTCAAGTTCCAACAGGACTTGGCGCCTGCACACAGCGCAAAATCTACCCGTGCCTGGTTTACGGACCATGGTATTTCTGTTTTAAATTGGCCCGCCAACTCCCCTGACCTTATTCTAATTTACTGGCTTTTACCTGTATATACATACATATCAAACAAACAAAACAAGGTTGTGATAGCTCAACAATCTCCTTTTTATCTTAACCAACACAACAACAGTACATTACAGCAAGCTTAAATATCGACATTGGACACGCACACAAACACACACGTTGGTGCGCTCAAAAAAACCAAAATATTACTTTGTGTGTGGGAATATGTGTGGCATCATTGAACACTGTGAGAGTTTCGGAGTGTTACACGAGCAGTGGCTTCACGTAGTCACCGCTCGTGTTAGAACACACTAGCAGTGTGAGGCAATCCTCATGAGCTTGTGTCCTAGTGCTTTCGCCGTATTAAAGGTTTACTGTAACATATTTTTTTCGTCTCACAACAATTAAAGACTAGCGAAAGAAGATAAAACCCTTCGCTGAGGCTAACGACGTAACTAAAATGCTGACTCAGCAATACAGCAAGACTGTGAGAGTTTGGACACATTTGAAGCGACAATTGTGGAAATTAACAGGTGCCTCTGACACAGGTGACCATACCTTCTTAATACAGAGGTTAGAAAACTGAGTGGGAATATCCGGTTCTGCTCTTAACTGGTCCAAGTCCTATCTTGATCACAGGACATTCTTTGTTGGAATTGGTAACTGTAAGTAAGTAAGTACACTTTTTCACAGATAAAATCACAAAGCGCTGTACAAAACATAGGTGAAGTAACACAACAATTCCATTAAAACAACAGGGGCAACATCATAAAAATGATAAAAAGGTGATTAAAAATTATAGTTAAAAGGTGCATCAACTAAAATCTTTACTAAAAAGAGAAGTTTTCAAATGTTTCTTAAAAGTGTCAACACAGTCAAGATCACGGAGGGACTGGTGCAAGGTGTTCCAGAGTCTGGGAGCTATATAGCCTGGAATGCCAGGTCTCCACAGGTTTTAAAATGAGTTTTTGGGATCTTTAGAACTGTGTTTTCAACCTTTTAAGAGCCAAGGCACATTTTTTGTGTTAAAAAATTCCGGGGGCACACCACCAGCAGAAATCATAAACTCTGTTGACCGTAAAAAGTCGTTCTCACAATTGTTGGATATGAATTTAAACCATAACCAACCATGCATCAATATAGCTCTTGTCTCAAAGTAGGTGTACTGTCACCACCTGTCACATCACACCCTGACTTATTTGGAGTTTTTTTTTGCTGTTTTCCTGTGTGTAGTGTTTTAGTTCTTGTCTTGCGCTCCTATTTTGGTGTCTTTTTCTCTTTTTTTGGTATTTTCCTGTAGCAGTTTCATGTCTTATATTTCCCGCATCTACTTTGTTTTAGCAATCCAGAATATTTCAGTTGTTTTTATCCTTCTTTGTGGGGACATTGTTGATAGTCATGTCATGTTCGGATGTACATTGTGGACGCCGTCTTTGCTCCACAGTAAGTCTTTGCTGTCGTCCAGCATTCTGTTTTTGTTTACTTTGTAGCCAGTTCAGTTTTACTTTTGTTCTGCACAGCCTTCCCTAAGCTTCAATGCCTTTTCTTAGCGGCACTCACCTTTTGTTTATTTGTGGTTTAAGCATAAGACATCTTTTTACCTGCCTTTACAAAGCAATTAGCTACCTACCGGCTGCCACCTACTGATATGGAAGAGGGGGACGGCGTGGCGCGGTTGGGAGAGTGGCCGTGCCAGCAATCTGAAGGTTCCTGGTTCAATCCCCAACTTCTACCAACTTCGTCACGTCCGTTGTGTCCTTGAGCAAGACACTTCACCCTTGCTCCTGATGGGTCGTGGTTAGGGCTTTGCATGGCAGCTCCCGCCATCATTGTGTGAATGTGTGTGTGAATGGGTGAATGTGGAAATAGTGTCAAAGCGCTTTAAGTACCTTGAAGGTAGAAAAGCGCTATACAAGTATAACCCATTTACCATTACCATTTAAGAGTATTACACGGTTACTCTGCCGAGCTCTGGACAGCACCGACACTCAACAACAACACATCATTTGCAGACTATAATTACTGGTTTGCAAACAATGTTTTTAACCCAAATATGTGAAATTAGATAATCTCCCACGGCACACCAGACTGTATCTCACGGCACACTAGTGTGCCGCGGCACAGTGGTTGAAAAACACTGCTTTAGAAGACCCTGGCCTGAAGAGTAGGGGCATAACAAATCAGGGATGTACTGAGGAGCCCCACCATGCAACGCACGGAATGTCAGGACTATAATTTTAAACTCAATGCGGAATTTGACTGGAAGCCAATGAAGACTGGATAAAATGGGGGTATTATGGGCTGTTCTGGGTGCACCGGTTCAAAGTCTGGCAGCTGCATTTTGCACCGTCTGAAGTCTCTGTAGCGTTGACTTGATCATTTCGAGATCCAATTTTGACAGCAGATTTCTCACTTTAGAAATATTTCTGAGGTGATAAAAACAGTTTTTGGTCAATTGACGACAGTGACCCTCCAAAGACATGGACTGATCCAACACAAGCCCAAGGTTTCTGAGGCTGCTTAAAACAGAAGCAAACCAGAGCACCAAGGGAGTTCTTGATCAGGGGGATCTTTTTATCGGGAGCAAATATCAGACTTTCCGTTTTGTTTGAATTTATCTGGAGGAAATTTGAGGACAACCAGTTTTTGATACAGGATACGCATTCCAAGTGAAACTCTGAATCATTAAAAGGAGCAATACAGTTGACTATCATCTGCATATAGGATAGGAAACATTTTTGACACTACTGATCAACCTACATAAGTGTTTTTGACCAAATGGCTATGACCTGTGTGGATCCTCATGGCTCTATCCTGGGACCCCTATTGTTCAACTTGTACATGCTGCCACTTGGCCAGCAAATACGCTGCTTCATTGTGTCCTAACACAAATATGTAGATGACGCTCAGATCTAGGTGCCACAGGTGAACGTCGGCTTGTTGATTCACTTTGTCGCTGCATGGAACAGGTCAGAGTGTGGATGCTTAACTATTTTCTTCAGCTAAACTCAGACAAAACTGAGATTGTCGTCTATGGCCAACAGAAAGAAATATAAACTATTATTAGTCACCTTGAGACACTCTACATGAAACCTAATAATCAGGTTAGAAATCTAAGGGTAATAATGGACTCAGACTTGAACTTTCCCAGCCACATTAGGTCAAAGACATCAGCAGCTTTTTACCACCTGAAAAACATTGCCAAAATCAGAGGAATAATGTATAAATCAGACTTTTAAAGACTAATCAATGCCTTGGTCTCCAGCAGGTCAGACTACTGTAATGGCCTTCTCACTGGACTCTCTAAACCAGGCCTGGGCAATTATTTTGACTCGAGGGGCCAAATTTAGCACTCGCCCGGAAAAGGGTGGAGTGCCATCTCCGGGTTGGGGAGGAGATCTTGCCCCAAGTGGAGGAGTTCAAGTACCTCGGAGTCTTGTTCACGAGTGAGGGAAGAGTGGATCGTGAGATCGACAGGCGGATCGGTGCGGCGTCTTCAGTAATGCGGACGCTGTATCGATCCGTTGTGGTGAAGAAGGAGCTGAGCCGGAAGGCAAAGCTCTCAATTTACCGGTCGATCTACGTTCCCATCCTCACCTATGGTCATGAGCTTTGGGTTATGACCGAAAGGACAAGATCACGGGTACAAGCGGCCGAAATGAGTTTCCTCCGCCGGGTGGCAGGGCTCTCCCTTAGAGATAGGGTGAGAAGCTCTGTCATCCGGGGGGAGCTCAAAGTAAAGCCGCTGCTCCTCCGCATCGAGAGGAGCCAGATGAGGTGGTTCGGGCATCTGGTCAGGATGCCACCCGAGCGCCTCCCTAAGGAGGTGTTTAGGGCATGTCCGACCAGTAGGAGGCCACGAGGAAGACCCAGGACACGTTGGGAAGACTATGTCTCCCGGCTGGCCTGGGAACGCCTCGGGATCCCCCGGGAGGAGCTGGACGAAGTGGCTGGGGAGAGGGAAGTCTGGGCTTCCCTGCTTAGGCTGCTGCCCCCGCGACCCGACCTCGGATAAGCGGAAGAAGATGGATGGAATGGGGCCAAATTTAGAGAAGAAAATGTGTCTGGGGGCTGGTATATCTATTTTTAGGAACACTAATACAAACCTCATAATAATGTCTGATTGAATGCTAAAAACGTTATGACAGATGGGATGGAATACTAAATGACACTATATGAGACAACCAGAATGTACATGAAAATAAAGAATGCGGGGTTTACAATTTTAAGTATGAACGATAAAACACTGAATATTGACAACATATGAACGTCACACCCCCTCTCCATCCACATGTTTTACAATCAAGCGAAACGCAACAAAAATGCAAAAAACACAGCGAAATATGAACGCGAAGGGTAAAAACCCCCACCTAGAATCTGATATATCTGAGATATCACTAAGCTTTAGAACTTTGTTGTAAAAATCTCTTTCAGGCTGGCCTCTCTGGAAACACTCTGTGGAAACGCACTCCACCCACACTGCTTGGTGCCTCGTCTGAGCTGCTGTGACTTAGATTACCAGAGTAACTAATTACATTACCATAGTAACTAATTAGATTACCATAGTAACTAATTAGATTATCATTGTAACTAGTATATAATGCAAAAGCACACATTCCAAGCATGGAAATACTTTGTATAGTTCAAGACTTACGATCTTTTGAAAACATCACTGCACATCATAATGGCAGCTA
This sequence comes from Nerophis lumbriciformis, assembly GCF_033978685.3. Classification (NCBI taxonomy): domain Eukaryota; kingdom Metazoa; phylum Chordata; class Actinopteri; order Syngnathiformes; family Syngnathidae; genus Nerophis; species Nerophis lumbriciformis. The sequence goes on along the minus strand of NC_084574.2, from coordinate 35,435,288 downwards.
CACTTTCCATCTTAAAGGGGAACATTATCACCAGACCTATGTAAGCGTCAATATATACCTTGATGTTGCAGAAAAAAGACCATATATTTTTTTTAACCGATTTCCGAACTCTAAATGGGTGAATTTTGGCGAATTAAACGCCTTTCTATTATTCGCTCTTGTTGTGACGTCACATCGGGAAGCAATCCGCCATTTTCTCAAACACCGAGTCAAATCAGCTCTGTTATTTTCCGTTTTTTCGACTGTTTTCCGTACCTTGGAGACATCATGCCTCGTCGGTGTGTTGTCGGAGGGTGTAACAACACGAACAGGGACGGATTCAAGTTGCACCAGTGGCCCAAAGATACGAAAGTGGCAAGAAATTGGACGTTTGTTCCGCACACTTTACCGACGAAAGCTAGGCTACGACAGAGATGGCAAGAATGTGTGGATATCCTGCGACACTCAAAGCAGATGCATTTCCAACGATAAAGTCAAAGAAATCTGCCGCCAGACCCCCATTGAATCTGCCGGAGTGTGTGAGCAATTCAGGGACAAAGGACCTCGCGAGCACGGCAAGCAATGGCGGCAGTTTGTTCCCGGAGATGAGCGAGCTAAACCCCCTAACGACCCTAGCTTCCCTGGCCTGCTGACATCAACTCCAAAACTGGACAGATCAGCTTTCAGGAAAAGAGCGCGGATGAGGGTATGTCTACAGAATATATTAATTGATGAAAATTGGGCTGTCTGCACTCTCAAAGTGCATGTTGTTGCCAAATGTATTTCATATGCTGTAAACGTAGTTCATAGTTGTTAGTTTCCTTTAATGCCAAACAAACACATACCAATCGTTGGTTAGAAGGCGATCGCCGAATTCGTCCTCGCTTTCTCCCGTGTCGCTGGATGTCGTGTCGTTTTCGTCGGTTTCGCTTGCATACGGTTCAAACCGATATGGCTTAATAGCTTCAGTTTCTTCTTCAATTTCGTTTTCGCTACCTGCCTCCACACTACAACCATCCGTTTCAATACATGCGTAATCTGTTGAATCGCTTAAGCCGCTGAAATCCGAGTCTGAATCCGAGCTAATGTCGCTATAGCTTGCTGTTCTTTCCGCCATGTTTGTTTGTGTTGGCTTCACTATGTGACGTCACAGGAAAATGGACGGGTGTTTATAACGATGGTTAAAATCAGGCACTTTGAAGCTTTTTTTTAGGGATATTGCGTGATGGGTAAAATTTTGAAAAAAACTTCGAAAAATATAATAAGCCACTGGGAACTGATTTTTAATCGTTTTAACCATTCTGAAATTGTGATAATGTTCCCCTTTAAAGACCAAAAAAAGCTTAACAGGCCGCATGTGGCCCCCAGATCTTAATTTGTCCAGGTCTGCTCTAAACGAACACTAAAGCAGCTGCAGTACACCCAGATTGCTGCTGCTCGAGTCCTAACTAGAACCAGGAAATACAACCACATTAGTCCAGTGCTTAGGTCACTGCACTGGCTTCCTGTTGCTCAGAGAATAGACTTTAAAAACAGGTCTTGTCATGTCATGGTCTTGTACCAACGTACATCTCTGACATGGTAGAGCCATATGAACCATCTAAAGCTCTGAGAACCTCAGGGAGTGGTCTCCTGCTGGTGCCTAGAGTCAGGACCAAACATGGTTTTACAATCCTTAAATCTGGAATACTATTCAACGTTGGCAATGTTCAAATCCAGGCTGAAAACACGTTTATTTTATTGTGCATATGACAACTCAGTGGCCTTGTGGTTAGAGTGTCCGCCCTGAGATCGGTAGGTTGTGAGTTCATACCAAAGACTATAAAAATGGGACTCATTACCTCCCTGCTTGGCACTCAGCATCAAGGGTTAGAATTGGGGGTTAAATCACCAAAAATGATTCCTGGGCGCAGCCACCGATGCTGCCCACTGCTCCCCTCACCTTCCAGGGGGTGGAACAAGGGGATGGGTAAAATGCAGAGGACACATTTCACCACACCTAGTGTGTGTGTGACAATCATTGGTACTTTAACTTTAACTTAACTCAAAGTATTTTATCTACACTATTTGATTGATTCTAATTTGAATTCTGATTCCAGTCTGATTCATGATTATTTGATATGTTTATTTTCGCCTTGTTGTAATTTTCTGTAAAGCTCTTCGAATTGCGCTCTACAACTAAAGTTCGTTACATTGTTCAAAGCCTTGGTCCAACACACGTATAGGCAGACATTCCATTTGGTTTCCAATTCCACTCCAAAAGGACTCAGATGTGAAGATAATATTCAACGAACGGATCATTACTCATTTGCATATTTGCTGCTCAGTCTTCAAAGACAGAGCTATTCTCTCTTTGCGCCTCTTTCATGTTTCAAGATTATACGACTTGGATAAGATCGGGCGGAGAAAAGGAAGAATGGTGACAATTGTGCAGTTTTTATCGAAACCGGAGGGAATACCAAAGTGAACCGGGCTCCAAGTACACAGAGTGGGGTGTGCTAAAGCTATGCTAAAGTTGACACTCACTGGCATCCCTAGAATCTTCTTTCCGGGGTTGTGTTGCAAATGAAAATGTTCCAAGGCGTCACAGGACACCTGGCCTCCGCGTTGATGCGGACGGAAAGCGGACTATTTGATGAAACAAACGAATAATGAATTCAAACCGTCAATCTGCACAGAGCGTGATGAAAGGAATTCAATGAGAGCAAAGGATTGGATAATTGCAGAAAATCTGTTTGAATGCATTATTGAGTGTGCTGTAGCGCAATATTAAGGACAACTGTTAGACGTTGGAAGTCGTTAGATCTAGACGTGCACTACTTTAGATTCTTTCTTTTCTAATTAAGGGGATAGCATCATTGTCGTTACCATGGCAACCACAATGTGGTCCATAATACAGCCAGACAAGCCTCCAATCTATCATATTTTTGCTAAAGACCTAGTGTTCGGAGTTGTGCACAAGCTGGGCTCAAACCAGAGTCCACAAATCCTGACCGACTGAGCAGTAGGCTAGCCAGTAGAGATGCGCGGTTTGCGGACACAACCGCGGAGTCCGCGGATTATCCGCGGATCGGGCGGATGAAATTTAAAAAAATAAGATTTTATCCGCTCGCGGGTCGGGTCGGGCGGATTAATTAGATATTTTTTTTTTTTTTTTTTTTTTGCGGGTGGCAGTTAAACCAATTGGGAAATATATATACATAGTTAAATGTTGTTACCCACATACGAAAAACGAGCAGGCACCTGCAGCATATGCCACAACAGAAGAAAAAAAAAGAAAAGAGATGGACACTTTTACGGAGCGGAGAAGGGACGCCTCGCCGGGGTCCGGGACCGAGGCCCCTTCCCCCGAGAGGGCCCCACCGGGAGCCGTAGCTGAGGCGATCCGCGAGAAGGGTCCGACGCACGTCCAGGCTCACTACCGCGCCCACCGCACCGACACCCCGCCTCGTCCGCTTTCGCCGCGGCCGGCGTCACGCGCAGCAGGTAAGCAACTTACCTGCCCGCCACCCCCGTGGCCGGGGGCTCGTAACAGGGGTCCAAGGGCCGCAGGCCCCGGTAGGTCCAGGACAAAGTCCTGGTGGAGGGTTCAGGGCTTCGCCCCCCGACGCAAAATGATTATTAGCATTCAGACAGGTTAAAATGTTGCTAAAACCATCACTTTTCTATCAGTCACAGTGACTTTTCAAAACAAAAATATTACAGCAAAAATCATATGGGTTGATTGACATGTTTATTCTGTAAGCTAACTTCAATAGTTTGAAATTATTTTGACAGTTAATGCCAGTTATCCTGTCAACCTTTCACAAGACTTCAATTTGTTAATTGAAAGTATAAATAGTATAAACACTTTTTACAGTATGTCGTGCTGTGAAATACAGCCGACAGGATTGTGCATGCATGGTGCAGGAGAACAAAGGACTTCTTTCATTTAAGGTTTGTGATAAACCATCAAACTCATTCGTTAAAAGGACTCTATAGTAATATAAAGCGAATTTTTCTGGACATTATCATGCAAGAAAAGTTTATTTTTGGGATCGCGATCACCGCGTAATGATTTTTAAAGGTTGCATTACATTATTAACTGTCCCATGTGATCAGCCAGTGCGATTGGAAGTCCATGCTCAATTATTGCCTCCGTAAATAAAACTTCAGCACTTATCACATCCAAAGAATCTGTTTGGGCGACGAAAAACGTTGAATGTTTTCCACTTGTATCGCTAGCAACGGCATTAGACTTGTGTTTTTTTGTCCCAACGTGGTCTTTTACATCGCTAATTCCTCCGTGTCCGATCGAAAAATCTTGTCTGCACAAGGTGCAATTCGCATAGTTTTCACCCTTTTTTTTTTTTTAAATTAATATTAGATATATAACAACGGGCGGATGGCGGGCGGGTGCAGTCCTGGTCAAACGTTACATCGGGTGGATGGCGGATGGTTGACGACTTTCTGACGCGGTTGCGGATGAAATAATTGCCTATCCGCGCATCTCTACTAGCCAGTGAGTGGAATGTCCAGCACAGCTCTAAACGCGCCGCGTTGGGAAGGGACCTTTACACAACATTCTCTCAGGCGGTCTTACAAGCTGACGACAAGGGGTGCACAAATAAAATTGATTCACATACAAATCGCAATTCTTATTCACCTCGATTCATCATTTTCAAAAATCTATTAAAAAAAACCAACACTTTTTATTATTATTATTTTTTTTTAATTAAAATACATTTAAACAAATGTGTAGTCAGTCTCCATGCAGCCAGAATGAGCTTTATTAATCTATAAGCTGCTATGAAAAAGTTTTGTAATAATTATTAAAACCGAATAATGCATTGCGAGAATCTGTTTGAATCGAGAATTGTGTTGAAACGTATCATAACCCCAGGAATTGTAATCGGATCGAATCGTTAGGTGCCCAAAGATTCACACACCCCTACTGACGTCCGATCATTTCACACATTGGTACAAACTTTGCTAAAACCGTGACTCTCAAACAGTGGCACTCCATCTATTGGTACACCGTATGAACACTTAAATAAAGTGGAGTGTTTTATTTTCCTACATTCAGCACGGTGTTACCGTTCTAACTGTGCGTCATGTTACAGTGGCCAAGAATATTAGATATACTTGCTAAACAAGACTGCTGCCTTGTTTTTAATGAATACTTTGTGCTACTAAGCTGCTGTATCGTAATGTTGGTCTGTTTATGAAGTGGTACAAAAAGTTTTATTTGATTTTTTTTTTCAAATTTAAAAATAAACAAACTGGAGTTTGATTAGTATAATTATTAGTATAATCTTTTGGAAAAAAGCTCTGCACCCTTCACTTTTTTTTATTTCTGTAAAACGATTTTTATGTTTTTACGTATAACATTTTAATTCAATTTGATGCATGTTTTTTTTTACTAAAACAAATTCCTAGGAAATACATTTTTTAAAGCAGTTTTTATTGCAAAATAACACCTTTAACATAATCAACCCTCAGGGGACAAAGGCTCACTTTTTGGGCATTTTAAATACATTTCTGCTGTATGTTTTGATGTAATTTTTGTTGTGTTTTTTTAGAAATTTAGAAATTTAAAATTTCCAATGTCCAATGAAATGTCCAATTCTTTCACAGGTGTATGACCCACTGGATGGTTAGAGTATCTGACAATACTACGAAGCCAAACAGGACATACAGTTTCAAAGCGACTCAGAAAGGTTCATTATGTCTTCTTGTTCATATACTTTTCAAATTTTCTTGTAATCAGATAATATTTCTGACCGAAATATACCGAAAATATTGTCTAATTAAAATAACATTTTAAAAGTACGTTTTAAAGCGATTTTCGTTTTTCAAAGGGCATGACATTTCAATCAATCAATCGAAGCTTACTTATATAGCCCTTAATCACAAATGTCTCAAAGGGCTGCAAAATTCATATTTTTTTGCAGAACTGGCTTAGTCAACGTCATTCCAAAACAAAAGCACCAACAATGTAAGGTTTTTATTTTTGTTATATTTCAATCCTGATGTCACAGTTTTCAATTAGCATACATTTGCATAATAATAATCATTTGACTCATTTAAACCTGTGATGGTATCTGATTAAAATGCCTTCAAAAGGATAACATTTAAATAAGAAAAACACCATTACATGTTTAATTTTTTTTAGAACTGAAATTTTAGCAAAAACAAAAACAAAAAAAAACAACAACAAAAAACAAACAAGGAATCCAAAACATTTTTACGCCCTTTAAAATGTAATGTCTTTTATTTACATTGTTATATTCCTGAGTATATCACTGAGTGTGACTGTCGACATTTGCCATTCTTATGAGTGACGGAGCAGGAAGAGGCTAGGAATACTTTTGCAGCAATATTTCAAACGAAACACCCTGTCTTTCGTTAACTGATATTTTACAGGTGGGAAGAGATTCATATGGCTCCCATTCCTGGAAGATGGGAGGGTTAATCATTATGCAATGCAGTCTGCTGAAAATGATGGAAAGCGCCACTCTATATAGCAACTGACGCTGTGGTCAAAGTTGGAATTGCCACAAAACCCAATTTAAGACATTCAACATTCTACTGCCATCTGGCGGCTAAAGTTTGTCAATTTGTTACATTTCATGTTTAATTCCACAGTTATGCTGACGACACACAGTTGTATATTTCCATGCTTCTTGATGACACAAGACCAATTGATGCTATTTTTAATTGCATTTCAGATATTAAGTCCTGGATGGCCGATAACTTTTTACAGCTTAACCAGGACAAGACTGAAGCCTTAGTCATCGGCCCTGATACCCAGAGAGAGAAACACATATCAAAACTACAATCATTGTCAACTCGAAATATCTGGACATCGTTTTCGACTCTGAACTTTAGTTTATACCACATATAAAAAGATAACAACAATAGGTTTTTATCATCTTAAGAATATAGCCAGAGTTCACCCAATTCTCTCTCAGGGCAACACGAAGACGCTAATGCATGCTTTTATTACAAGTGGTATAGATTATTGTAATGCCCTGCTTTCTGCTCTTCCCAAAAAGGTTATTGCACCTTTGCAATTACTCCAAAATTCAGCGGCACATGTCCTGACGAAAACCAGAAGGCGGGCTCACATTACACCAGTTTTAAAATCTCTGCTTTGGCTCCCCGTGTGTTTCAGGATCAATTTTAAGGTTCTTCTTATCGTTTATAAATGTTTTTATGGTATTGGGCCTTCTTATCTTTCATATTTGCTTTCACCCTATGACCCTTCCCGGGCCCTGAGATCTTCAGGCACTAATCTCCAGAGGTGGGTAGTAACGCGCTACATTTACTCCGTTACATCTACTTGAGTAACTTTTGGGATAAATTGTACTTCTAAGAGTAGTTTTAATGCAACATACTTTTACTTTTACTTAAGTATATTTATAGAGAAGGAACGCTACTTTTACTCCGCTACTTTTATCTACATTCAGCTCGCTACTCGCTACTAATTTTTATCGATCTGTTAATGGACGCTTTGTTTGTTTTGGTCTGTCAGACAGACCTTCATAGTGTCTGCCTTACTGGTGACGTTACACTTCGTTCCACCAATCAGATGCAGTCACTGGTGACGTTGGACCAATCAAACAGAGCCAGGTGGTCACATGACCTGACTTAAACAAGTTGAAAAACTTATTGGGGTGTTACCATTTAGTGGTCGATTGTACGGAATGTGTACTGTACTGTGCAATCTACTAATAAAAGTTCCAATCAATCAATCAAAAGTGTGAAGGAAAAAAGATACTTGTTTTATTTCAACCGTACCGTCAAAAGCCTCAAGACTGACCGCACATGAGGACGTTCCTGTCTTCACAATAAAAGTGCCGCGCCATCGCGCCTGCGCTTTCAAAACAAGAGTCTCCGAAAGCCAGCGTAAACAAGCTAGCAAGCTACGGAGTTTGACGCCAATATATTTCTTGTAAAGTGTATAAAAATGAATATGGAAGCTGGACAAATAGGATGCCAAAAACCCACCACTTTCATGTGGTATTAGACAGAAAGGAGGAACTTTTCTTTTCCTCCATTTGAAAACGTGGACGTTATCATCACGACTGTCTGATTGCAATCAACGCAAGTCATCAGAATCAGGTAATACACCAACTTATATTCTAGTCTTCATTAAAGAAAGGAATCTATATGTTAAACATGCATGTATATTCATTAAAACACCTTTAACATGTAAACAAAAACAGCAAAATAAATACTTATAAATTATATACTGTATATATCAATGTATATGTATGTATGTATATATATATATATATATATATATATATATATGATATGAGTGTGTATGTTACTCATCAGTTACTCAGTACTTGAGTAGTTTTTTCACAACATACTTTTTACTTTTACTCAAGTAAATATTTGGGTGACTACTCCTTACTTTTACTTGAGTAATAAATCTCTAAAGTAACAGTACTCTTACTTGAGTACAATTTCTGGCTACTCTACCCACCTTTGCTAATCTCCTAATTATTGCAAAAGTCAGGACACAAAGTCACGGGATGGCATCTTTCCACCATTATCATACTTGCCAACCCTCCCGATTTTCCCGGGACACTCCCGAATTTCAGTGCCTCTCCGGTAACCATTCTCACGAATTTCTCCCGATTCCCACCCGGACAACAATATTGGGGGCGTACCTTAAAGTTACTGCCTTTAGCGTCCTCTACACCTGAAAAGGAGACTATTATATATGTCTCCGTCATCCATAGGTTTATCTATAACCCATAAAGTAGGCAGGCACGGAGCTATTTCTCAGCGTGTGTTTATTCCAGCCGGCACGTTAATACACTGACACACAACATCCGGATTCCCATCATGCATTGCTTCAAAACTACGGCAAGTAGTAATGTCCAAAAACATAACAGAGACGAAGCAGAAGAACGAAGAAGAGACATGGCGACGAGTAAGAAGAAGAAGTACGCTTGCAAGTTCCAAAATGATTGGAAAAAAATAATTTCAGTTCATCCAGGACAGCTCGAAGGGGAAGGGGTATGCTACCTGCACAGACTTCTCCATTGAACACGGTGGCCGAACGGATATACTCATTCATGAACGGATTATTTATATATATATATATATATATATATATATATATATATATATATATATATATATATATATGTATATATATATATATCAGTGACGTGCAGTCACTAGAGGCAGGTGAGGCGGGGCCTCACCTGCCATCATGGAGAGAAAAAAAATGTAAAAAGAAAAAAAAAAAAAAAAGTTGTTATATGTATCCAGTGATTATACTATAACGTTTTTTTCCATTTAACTTCACCAGTTTTAGATTATTTTTATTCAAAATCGCTGAATTTTCACATTTACCGTTCAAATTCTGAGAAGAGACGGTGCGGTGAACAGCAGCCAGTTGAGGCACGTCACTCAGTGCCTCACCATGGATTGCGCAATGACTCGGCTAACTGCTGGCCTGCTGTGCAGTGAGACTGTATTGCTATATGAACTATATTATACATTTCCATAGTTTAGTTAGCTGAGGTATATAATGTACAGTGTATTTTGTCAACAACTGTATGTGTGTAAAGTATTTCTTGTGCTGAGCGATCATAAAACGGTTGCAAAAGACGCACTGGCTGAGGCTCGCCTCCTGCACCCCCGCCGTAGAATTGTTGTATCAACTAAAGCCCACACTTAAACTTTCCACGTGCAAGATTGAATTTATTTAAAAAAAATGATTTCATAAGAAGCCAAAAAGTGCAAAAACAATAATGTTGGTGTTGGAGGAGTTGTGAATGACTGCAGGGACACATTAGATACACCTGCAGGTGTACCTAATTCACAACTCCTCCAACACGAACATTATTGTTTTTGCACTTTTTGGCTTCTTATTAAATAACTTTTGTAACCTATTTTCATGGGCTTTCCTCTTTGTGATGTTAAGTTCCTATTATGCACTGTTATACAGTATATGCCTTGAGCTCTTATTTTGAAGGCGCTAAGAGCGGAAGTGATGTCACGTTGCAGAGGTTTTTGAAAGAAGGTAAATAAAGTGGTCCTCGTGTAAACTGGAGCCTCCGTGTTTGTTATTTTGTAGTTTCATACAGTATAGGCGACATTTATAAACCCTCGGTTACACTTTTTTTAATAGATTCAATCTTGCACGTGGAAAGTTTAAGTGAGGGCTTTAGTTGCGGCGCATGGACTTAATTTCTAAGTAAAGGTAAGACCATAATAACGTTTTTTTAATGAAATGTGCTTTTTTGTGTGCTACAGTTTGTGTGTGTAAAGTTAAAGTTAAGTTAAAGTAGCAATGATTGTCACACACACACTAGGTGTAATGAAATGTGTCCTCTGCATTTGACCCATCCCCTTGTTCACCACCTGGGAGGTGAGGGGAGCAGTGGGCAGCAGCGGCGCCGCGCCTGGGAATAATTTTTGGTGATTTAACCCCCAATTCCAACCCTTGATGCTGAGTGCCAAGCAGGGAAGAATGCTGGTATGAGCTTTTAAACATAACCCGTTAACTGCTGCCAATCAAATGGTGAATAAGATACTCTTTAGGGTTCATATGTTTGTAAATCTGACTGTGATGAAGTCAGTGCCTCACCAACCATCAACCTCACCGCACGTCACTGATATATATATATATATATATATATATATATATATATATATATAAGAAATACTCCCCCATCTCCCGAATTCGGAGGTCTCAAGGTTGGCAAGTATGACCATTATGGCCCCGTCTGCCGGAGGACCTCAAGGCTGCGGAGAACATTCATGTTTTTAAGAGCAGGCTTAAGACCCACCTTTTTGATTTGGCTTTTACCTGCTATAAATTATTTTATTGAAGTCATTTGTATTTTACTTTTTATCCTATTAGTTATGCAATATTTTATTTAGTTATATTTATTTACTGTATATTCATTTTATTTTTATCCATCCATCCATTTTCTACCGCTTATTCCCTTCGGAGTCGCGGGGGGCGCTGGAGCCTATCTCAGCTACAATCGGGCGGAAGGCGGGGTACACCCTGGACAAAGTCGCCACCTCATTGCAGGGCCATTTTATTTGTATCTGTTTTTTTTATTAATCTTCATATATCTTACTTGTATTTTATTCTTTACCTGTACTCATAGTTCTTACTATTTTACAAGTATTATTATTTTTATTTTCCAACGTTCCACCGACGAGCCATCTGCCTCAGGGGTTATCGGCCGTGCTTTTGGGGGCGCTTTTGTGTCAGCGTCCTGGTGGCCTTGGTCTGATGACCCCCTGGTGCAGATGGCTTCTGTGATAGTGTTTACTCACATGTCTCCTCTGTACTCAGTCATGCAATCATTTGTCCATATAGTTGCATATGTGTGTGTGTTTGTGTTTAATATCTGTGTTCGTGCGTACTAGAGATGCGCGGTTTGCGGACACAACCGCGGAGTCCGCGGATTATCCGCGGGTCGGGCGGTTGAAAAAAAAAAAATTGATTTTATCCGCGGGTCGGGCGGTTGAAATAAAAAAAAAAAAGATTTTAAATAGATTCAGGCGGGTGGCAGTTAAACCAATTCGGAAATATATATACATAGTTAAATGTTGTTACCCACATACGAAAAACGAGCAGCACTCTTTGAAACAGGCAATTATTTATCATCAGGCACCTGCACGCCACAACAGAAGAAGAAGAAAAAAAAAAGATGGCAACGCCGGCAGCAAACGTGGTACGCGACAAACTAAAAAAGGGAATACTAAAGACCAGGGGAAAAAAAGGCCACAAAAGTTCAGCGTGGACTCGTTTTTATGAGGTTGTAAATCAGGATGATAGTAATGCTGGCTACGTGATTTGCAAGAGCTGCGACGCTGTTTATGTCTACGACAGTCACAAAACCGGGACATCTAACATGGTGCATCACATTTGTGCAAAACCCCGAACCTCCACAAACACCCTGAGCATGAGCAGTTTCGTTCGCCGTGATCCCAGAAGAGTGCCACAGGATGTTAAAACAAGGCTTACAGATGCATGTGTGAACGCAGCTGCCTGCAGCAGTTTGAGTGGTGCGAGCGCGCTTGGAGGTGCGCTCAGCGCGGCTCCCAGATGATTGCGCACTGGTGTGCGTCTGGGCCGTGACAGCGTGGCACGCATTGAATGTCTCTGCTGCATTGGATCAGTCTCCTTTCTTTAACAGGCAAAAGCTTTATAACCTCACTAATGGCTTGCATCGTCTATATTACACTCTTAGAAATAAAAGTGCTAAGTAGAACCATATAAGGTTCTTCGGCTCGTCCTCATAGGAGAACCCTTTTTGGCTCCAGGTAGAACCTTTTTATAAAGGTTCCACCTGGAACCCTTTTAGAGGGTTCTACCTAGAACTGTGTGTGTAAGGTTCCACCCAGAACCCCCCATGAGAGGTTCTACAAAGAACCCACGCAGGGAGTTCCACTAAGAACCCTTTCATGTTTCAAGGGTTTCATCTAGAACCCACACAGGGAGTTCCACTAAGAACCCTTTCGTATTTCAAGGGTTTCATCTAGAACCCACACAGGGAGTTCCACTAAGAACCCTTTTGTATTTCAAGACTTTCAACTAGAACCCACGCAGGGAGTTCCACTAAGAACCCTTTCGTATTTCAAGGGTTTCATCTAGAACCCACACAGGGAGTTCCACTAAGAACCCTTTCGTTTGTCAAGGGTTTCATCTAGAACCCATGCAGGGAGTTCCACTAAGAACCCTTTCATGTTTCAAGGGTTTCAACTAGAACCCACACAGGGAGTTCCACAAAGAACTCTTTCATGTTTCAAGGGTTTCATCTAGACCTGACACAGGGGGTTCTAAAAACATCCCTTTTCAAAGGTTTTCACCGATAACCGTCCTGTCTTCTGAGGGTTCTATAAAGAACCATATTGTATTCTACAGATCAGTTTAGTTCATATTATATTGTGGTCATTTATCATGTTGACATTGAACAAACATTCAAAACATTTTAATGAGAAAAACATTTATTTAAAGATAGGCACCATTATTGGCAAATGTTATCAGGAAGTATGTCCCTGGTGACACAGGATCTTACCCATGCTTTCAACAATCCCTGAAGAACTCTTTCTTCCAAAAACGGTTCTCTGGATCAAAATAGTTCTTACTGGAACCCTTAGTGTTAGTGAGAACCCTTTTAAAACCAATTATTCAGAAAAGGGGTTTTAAAGGGTTCTCTGGATCAAAATGGTTCTTACTGGAACCATTAGCGTTACCAAGAACCCTTGAAAAACCCTTTCTTCGGGAAAGGGTTTTTCAGAAGCAAATGGTTCCAGTTAGAACCTCAGCCCTTGTAGAAGAACCCTTATTTCTAAGAGTGTAGATATATAACAACGGGTGGGTTTTATGTATGAAAAGCGCTTTATACATAAAGTTTGATTGATTGATTGAGGTAAACCGTGACGAATGGGACCATTTGAAACCTCCATATTCTTGTTGGTGCAGAACGGAGCCCTCAATGGATCCCGGAGCCCTTGATGCACAGGAAGTGAGGGCCCTGATTTCCTCTTTGAGCTGTAAAATGTTGTCAAAACCTGGCATAGAGTGTTTTCCACACAACGGCACACGAACATGTCGCGCACGTGCACTCGCAAATGCCACTCGTGATAGAGTTGAGTGAAAAATGAGGCGGCAAAGCTGATTTCACAGAGCTTGCGTTTGCTATTATCATTAAAGCGTTACTCTGAGTGGCAGAGCTAATAACTATTTGTTATTAACAAAGTGTACCGTGATGATACACAGTAGAAGTCATAACTGATATTTGTTTTCCTTTTAGTTCTGTTGCCTCGGCAAAGAGCAATGTAACTCCCTTCCTGTACACGCTACGTTATAATCCAATTAAATGAGACTCTTGTGCATTCGGACATGTTTTTATATGTGGTTTACGAAGAGTAAACAAGCTCCATATTGCACACACATTGCTTCGAAACACGACCGTGAGCACATGACCCATAAACATACAGTATCTTGTGATCGCCATTATGACAATCCATCTGTCAGGTTTCAGCTGAAATGAACTGAGGGGAAAACATATTACTGCAATACTCATTTGCTTTGCTTTGTTGGGGAAAACTAATGAGACTGAAATGCTAATGAGCTTTTTAATGCGGAAAAAAGGATGGGGAGTAGCAAATGTAATTGACCAAAACAGTCGCAGGGCTTTTCTCCGCCGCTGTTAGATTTATGTACGTTCATTAAACCAATAAATGACCACCCATTAATTATCTCCAGGTCGGAATGAGCCCCGTCATTTATTTGCAACGTGATACGGCGAGGACTTACCGTGGCAATAAAAGTGAAGGTGGGTTTGAAAATACATTCTTAATAATTATTTGCGTAGAGACGGCTGACTCCCTTGTCATTTATTACAAAACCCCAAACCAGTGAAGTTGGCACGTTGTGTAAATGGTAAATAAAAACAGAATGCAATGATTTGCAAATCCTTTTCAACTTATATTCAATTGAATAGACTGCAAAGATAAGATATTTAATGTTTGAACTGGAAAACGTTGTTGTTCTTTGCAAATATTAGCTCATTTGGAATTTGATGCCTGCAACATGTTTCAAAAAAGCTGGCACGAGTGGCAAAAAAGACTGAGACAGTGGAGGAATGCTCATCAAACCGTCCAAAAGTGCTAAATGTAGTAGCAAAACGGCAGCCGCAGAACAGTTTAGGTCTTGATTAATCACATTTTCAGTGCTAAATGATATACAGGTAAAAGCCAGTAAATTAGAATATTTTGAAAAACTTGATTTATTTCAGTAATTGCATTCAAAAGGTGTAACTTGTACATTATATTTATTCATTGCACACAGACTGATGCATTCAAATGTTTATTTCATTTAATTTTGATGATTTGAAGTGGCAACAAATGAAAATCCAAAATTCCGTGTGTCACAAAATTAGAATATTACTTAAGGCTAATACAAAAAAGGGATTTTTAGAAATGTTGGACAACTGAAAAGTATGAAAATGAAAAATATGAGCATGTACAATACTCAATACTTGGTTGGAGCTCCTTTTGCCTCAATTACTGCGTTAATGCGGCGTGGCATGGAGTCGATGAGTTTCTGGCACTGCTCAGGTGTTATGAGAGCCCAGGTTGCTCTGATAGTGGCCTTCAACTCTTCTGCGTTTTTGGGTCTGGCATTCTGCATCTTCCTTTTCACAATACCCCACAGATTTTCTATGGGGCTAAGGTCAGGGGAGTTGGCGGGCCAATTTAGAACAGAAATACCATGGTCCGTAAACCAGGCACGCGTAGATTTTGCGCTGTGTGCAGGCGCCAAGTCCTGTTGGAACTTGAAATCTCCATCTCCATAGAGCAGGTCAGCAGCAGGAAGCATGAAGTGCTCTAAAACTTGCTGGTAGACGGCTGCGTTGACCCTGGATCTCAGGAAACAGAGTGGACCGACACCAGCAGATGACATGGCACCCCAAACCATCACTGATGGTGGAAACTTTACACTAGACTTCAGGCAACGTGGATTCTGTGCCTCTCCTGTCTTCCTCCAGACTCTGGGACCTCGATTTCCAAAGGAAATGCAAAATTTGCATGGTTGGGTGATGGTTTGGGGTGCCATGTCATCTGCTGGTGTCGGTCCACTCTGTTTCCTGAGATCCAGGGTCAACGCAGCCGTCTACCAGCAAGTTTTAGAGCACTTCATGCTTCCTGCTGCTGACCTGCTCTATGGAGATGGAGATTTCAAGTTCCAACAGGACTTGGCGCCTGCACACAGCGCAAAATCTACCCGTGCCTGGTTTACGGACTATGGTATTTCTGTTCTAAATTGGCCCGCCAACTCCCCTGACCTTAGCCCCATAGAAAATCTGTGGGGTATTGTGAAAAGGAAGATGCAGAATGCCAGACCCAAAAACGCAGAAGAGTTGAAGGCCACTATCAGAGCAACCTGGGCTCTCATAACACCTGAGCAGTGCCAGAAACTCATCGACTCCATGCCACGCCGCATTAACGCAGTAATTGAGGCAAAAGGAGCTCCAACCAAGTATTGAGTATTGTACATGCTCATATTTTTCATTTTCATACTTTTCAGTTGGCCAACATTTCTAAAAATCCCTTTTTTGTATTAGCCTTAAGTAATATTCTAATTTTGTGACACACGGAATTTTGGATTTTCATTTGTTGCCACTTCAAATCATCAAAATTAAATGAAATAAACATTTGAATGCATCAGTCTGTGTGCAATGAATAAATATAATGTACAAGTTACACCTTTTGAATGCAATTACTGAAATAAATCAAGTTTTTCAAAATATTCTAATTTACTGGCTTTTACCTGTAGTTACAGCTCCTCCTCCCGGTATTGTGGGCGACCTTGGAGTCATGGTTGAGATATTTATAAAACAACATCGTGTCACGTGGGGGTCGCAGCTTGCTGCGGGGTTGTTCTTCCATCGCAAAAGACGGCTCCGGACGACAGCGTGAAGGTAGGCTTGGTTTTATTAACATAAATAATCCTTGGATTTATTAATATAAATAATAGTGATGGGTCCGGCAACACCGATGCATCGGCGCATGCGTCGAGCTCATAGAGCAAAACCCTGTGTCGGTGCGCGTACCGCTTTTAAAAAGTCACGTGACCGATCATGAGCTGTTTTGGTCACGTGACCGATACGCGGACTGTGTCGCACTGACGCCTCCTCTGTGCCCTGTGAGCGGCTCTTTTCTACAGCCGGAGAAATAATAACTAAGAAAAGAAAGCGTCTAAAATTGAATACGTTGGAAAAACTGTTTTTTTTTTAATAAAAATGTGTGTAAAAAAAAAAAAAAAAAAATTTTCCAGGTCCACAAGCATCCTCATTCACAACACGTTCTCTTAGATTTCCATGTTATGATACATGTTCACATTATTTATTGACTGTATCTAAAAAAGATAAAAAAAGATATTTTTATTTAAATGAAGTTATGAAATAATCCTAAATGAAATACAATGACTTGGTTTATATTATTGTATATACCAGTGACGTGCGGTCACTGGAGGCAGGTGAGGCGGGGCCTCACCTGCCATCATGGAAAGAAAAAAAATGTAAAAAGAAAAAAAATTAATTAAATTGTTATATGTATCCAGTGACTATACTATAAAGTTATTTTCCATTCCACTTCAGTTTTAGATTATTTTTATTCAAAATCGCTGAATTTTCACATTTGCCGTTCAAATACTGAGAAGAGACGGTGCGGTGATCAGCAGCCAGTTGAGGCACGTCACTCAGTGCCTCAACATGGATTGTGGACTCGGCTAACTGCTGGCCTGCTGTGCAGTGAGACCGTATTGCTATATGAATTATATTATACATTTCCATAGTTTAGTTAGCTGAGGTATATAATGTACAGTGTACTTTGTCAACAACTGTATGTGTGTAACGTATTTCTTGTGCTGAGCGATCATAAAACTGCTGCGAAGACGCACTGGCTGAGGCTCGCGTAATCCCGCCTCCTGGTGCCGGTTATTGCACCTCCGCCGCAGACTGCACCCCCCGACGGGAGCGCCACACCAACCAAAGCCCACACCCAAACCCTCCACGTGCAAGACCGAATCCACCCAAAAAAAGTCACTTAACAAGAAGCCAAAAAGTGCGAAAACAACAATGCTCGCGCCGGAGGGGCCGTGAACGACTGCAGGGACACAACATTAGGTACACCTGCAGACTGCAGCACGGATTTCATATTTCATTCATTCACAACTCCTCCAACACCAACACCACTGGTCCCGCACTTATAAGTAAAGGTAAGACCATAATAAAGTTTTTTTTATTAAATGTGATTTTTTGTGTGCTACAGTTTGTATGTGTAAAGTTAAAGTTAAGTTAAAGTACCAATGATTGTCACACACACACTAGGTGTGGTGAAATTTGTCCTCTGCATTTGACCCATCCCTTGATCACCCCCTGGGATGTGAGGGGAGCAGTGGGCAGTGCGGCGCCGCGCCCGGGAATAATTGTTGGTGATTTAACCCCCAATTCCAACCCTTGATGCTGAGTGCCAAGCAGGGAAGAATGCTGGTATGAGCTTTTAAACATAACCCGTTAACTGCTGCCAATCAAATGGTGAATAAGATACTCTTTAGGGTTCATATGTTTGTAAATCTGACTGTGATGAAGTCAGTGCCTCACCAGCCATCAACCTCACCGCATGTCACTGGTATATATTAGGTCATAAAATCAGTGTCAGTTGAGTCGGTCCATAGGTTGCCTGTAGGGATTTTTAATGTCCAGCAGATGTCAGTATTTAGTGACACAGTATCGACACAGTATCAATACAGTTTTGCAATGTGTCGAAACGCTTCATGACGCCTCATCAACCCATCACTAATAAAACGCAAACAATACAAGAAAAAAAAAGGCAAGCGTGCCTAAAACACAAAAAGTTACTCTTTAACAGAAACTAGGACATGGAAACTTACTTGGTCAGAATCAGATATAATCCGGTGTGACATCAAGACACGAAGGCAGAACGAGTGACTGGCAAAGGCAACTTAAATAATGCCTCTGATTAGCGCTCGGGGGGCAGGTGAGCGGTCGAGCACTAATCAGAGACAGGTGAACACAATGAGTGACCATGACAACCAAAACAAACTCACAGGAGCACAACCAAGAACTAAAGCAGTCCAAAACTAACAGAAAATAACTAAACAAACATGATCCGGACCACGGATCATGACACCTCGCCTTCCTCCATACTTCCTCCAAACAAGTTCAGCATCATCTATAAAAAAAAAGTGTCTTACTTTGAACTTTTGTGATTCGTGGCAATGTGCCTTCAACTGTGAAGAAGTCTCTTCCAAGAGTCCTGCTTCACAAACCTGCTCCAGTATAATGATGGATTTTCCCATAAGCTCCTTTTAATAGCGGACTTGGTGCAGACTATTTATGGCAATGGAGGAGACAATGAAACGGTGAGTAATAACAGTAGGTTAGCAATGTTAGTTTGATTTGCAGAGGTGGGTAGTAACGCGCTACATTTACTCCGTTACATCTACTTGAGTAACTTTTAGGATAAATTGTACTTCTAAGAGTAGTTTTAATGCAACATACTTTTACTTTTACTTGAGTATATTTATAGAGAAGAAACGCTACTTTTACTCCGCTACTTTTATTCCGCTACTTTTATCTACATTCAGCTCGCTACACGCTACTAATTTTTATCGATCTGTTAATGCACGCTTTGTTTGTTTTGGTCTGTCAGACAGACCTTCAAAGTGCCTGCGTTTCAACAAATACAGTCACTGGTGACGTTCACTCCTATCCACCAATCAGATGCAGTCACTGGTGACGTTGGACCAATCAAACAGAGCCAGGCGGTCACATGACCTGACTTAAACAAGTTGAAACACTTATTGGGGTGTTACCATTTAGTGGTCAATTGTACGGAATATGTACTGTACTGTGCAATCTACTAATACAAGTTTCAATCAATCAATCAAAAGTGTGAAGGAAAAAAGACCATTTTTTATTTCAACCGTACATCCCGTCACAAGCCTAAAGACTGACTGCACAGTTCCTGTCTTCACAATAAAAGTACCGCTCCATCGCGCCTGCGCTTTCAAAATAAGAGTCTCCGAAAGCCTGCGCAAACAAGCTAGCAAGCTACGGAGTTTGCCGCCAATGTATTTCTTGTAAAGTGTATAAAAACGAATATGGAAGCTGGACATATAAGATGCCAAAAACCAACCACTTTCATGTGGTATTAGACAGAAAGGAGGAACTTTTTTTCTCCTCCATTTGAAAACGTGGACGTTTGTCATCACTACTGTCTGATTCCAATCAACGCAAGTCATCAGAATCAGGTAATACACCAACTTATATTCTTGTCTTCATGAAAGAAAGGAATCTATATGTGTTAAACATGCATGTATATTCATTAAAACACCTTTAACATGTAAACAAAAACGGCAAAAAAAATATATATAAATTATATACTGTATATATCAATGTATGTATATATATATATATATATATATATATATATATATATATGTGTGTGTGTATGTATATATATATATATATGTCTTAATAAGGTTATCCAAAAAATAGTGCTCGATACCGTAGTAGAGCGCAATATATGTATGTGTGGGGAAAAAAAATCACAAGACTATTTTATCTCTACAGGCCTGTTTCATGAGGGGGGTACCCTCAATCGTCAGGAGATTTTAATGGGAGCATTCGCATACCATGGTTTATATAGGGCACAGAGTGGGTGGGTACAGGCTGGCCTAGGGGCGTGGTGATTGGTTCATGTGTTACCTAGGAGGTGTTTCCGTCTATGGCGGCATGTTGTTACAATTTCGCTGCGCTTGTTGAGGGATGACAGGTCTGGACGGTAGATAATAAACAGTTTCTCTTTCAAGCATAGGTTGCATCTTTTATTACCACTATTGTATGGTGTGCTGGATGCAAGAATTTGCCATGTTATTGAATATTCAACATTATTGTCTTTGAGGTCCCAAATGTGTTTGCTGAGTTCTGTGGTATTTCGCAGGTTTTTGTTCCTGAAAGAAGCCTTGTGGTTGTTCCATCTGGTTTTGAATTCACCCTCGGTTAATCCTACATATGTGTCGGATGTGTTAATGTCCTTGCGTATTACCTTAGATTGGTAGACAACTGATGTTTGTAAGCATCCCCCGTTGAGGGGGCAATCAGGTTTCTTTCGACAGTTACATGCTTTGTTGGTTTTGGAGTCGTTCTGGCTGGGGGTCGACGGCTCATTTGCAATTGTTTTGTTGTGGTTTGAGATATATATATATATATATATATATATATATATATATATATATATACATATATATATATATATATATATATATATGATATGTGTGTGTATGTTACTCATCAGTTACTCAGTGCTTGAGTAGTTTTTTTACAACATACTTTTTACTTGGGTGACTACTCCTTACTTTTACTTGAGTAATAAATCTGTAAAGTAACAGTACTCTTACTTGAGTACAATTTCTGGCTACTCTACCCACCTCTGTTGATTTGTAGTGTAGTTAGCTTAGCCATTGGATCAGCGCCTGCCAGGGTTGTACAGTATACCGGTACTAGTATAGTATAGCGGTACTAATGAATCAAAAACGGTACTATGCTCTGTTTGAAAAGTACCGGTTCCCCATTTTTTTTTCTGCAGGCATTACGGCGCATCGTCACGTCGTGACATTGCTGGTTTTTACGAGCAGAGGAGCATGTTCGGCAGCGCACACACACAGAGTACTTACAAGCAGACACAGTGTGTAGACAGAAAAGGGAGAACGGACGCATTTTGGTGTAAAAAGTAAAGATAAAGGTGAAGTTATAACACTGAAACACCCTCAGAAAGAGGTGCTTTAAGACATGGCTAGCTAGTCAATACTACTATGATTACATCAATATTTTTATCGTCACAAAATCTTTTTTACTTTACAAACCCCGTTTCCATACGAGTTGGGAAATTGTGTTAAATGTAAATATAAACGGAATACAATGATTTGCAAATCATTTTCAACCCATATTCAGTTGAATATGCTACAAAGACAACATATTTGATGTTCAAACCGATAAACATTTTTTTTTTGCAAATAATCATTAACTTTAGAATTTGATGCCAGCAACACGTGACAAAGAAGTTGGGAAAGGTGGCAATAAATACTGATAAAGTTGAGGAATGCTCATCAAACACTTGATTGGAACATCCCACAGGTGAACAGGCTAATTGGGAACAGGTGGGTGCCATGATTGGGTATAAAAGTAGATTCCATGAAATGCTCCGTCATTCACAAACAAGGATGGGGTGAGGGTCACCACTTTGTCAACAAATGCGTGAGCAAATTGTTGAACAGTTTAAGAAAAACCTTTCTCAACGAGCTATTGCAAGGAATTTAGGGATTTCACCATCTACGGTCCGTAATATCATCAAAGGGTTCAGAGAATCTGGAGAAATCACTGCACGTAAGCAGCTAAGCCTGTGACCTTCGATCCCTCAGGCTGTACTGCAACAACAAGCGACATCAGTGTGTAAAGGATATCACCACATGGGCTCAGGAACACTTCAGAAACCCACTGTCAGTAACTACAGTTGGTCGCTACATCTGTAAGTGCAAGTTAAAACTCTCCTATGCAAAGCGAAAACCGTTTATCAACAACACCCAGAAACGCCTTCGGCTTCGCTGGGCCTGAGCTCATCTAAGATGGACTGATACAAAGTGTATAAGTGTTCTTTGGTCTGACGAGTCCACATTTCAAATTGTTTTTGGAAACTGTGGACGTCGTGTCCTCCGGACCAAAGAGGAAAAGAACCATCCGGATTGTTATAGGCGCAAAGTTGAAAAGCCAGCATCTGTGATGGTATGGGGGTGTATTAGTGCCCAAGACATGGGTAACTTACACATCTGTGAAGGCGCCATTAATGCTGAAAGGTACATACAGGTTTTGGAGCAACATATGTTGCCATCCAAGCAACAATACCATGGACGCCCCTGCTTATTTCAGCAAAACAATTCCAAGCCACGTGTTACATCAATGTGGCTTCATAGTAAAAGAGTGCGGGTACTAGACTGGCCTGCCTGTAGTCCAGACCTGTCTCCCATTGAAAATGTGTGGCGCATTATGAAGCCTAAAATACCACAACGGAGACCCCCGGACTGTTGAACAACTTAAGCTGTACATCAAGCAAGAATGGGAAAGAATTCCACCTGAGAAGCTTAAAAAATGTGTCTCCTCAGTTCCCAAATGTTTACTGAGTGTTGTTAAAAGAAAAGGTGATGTAACACAGTGGTGAACATGCCCTTTCCCAACTACTTTGGCACGTGTTGCAGCCATGAAATTCTAAGTTAATTATTATTTGCAAAAAGAAATAAAGTTTATGAGTTTGAACATCAAATATGTTGTCTTTGTAGCATATTCAACTGAATATGGGTTGAAAATGATTTGCAAATCATTGTATTCCGTTTATATTTACATCTAACACAATTTCCCAACTCATATGGAAACGGGGTTTGTAAAAAAAAATGTATATTATATGTATAAACACAGGAAATGAGGACTTTGAATATGACCAATGTATGTTCCTGTAACTACTTGGTATCGGATCGATACCTAAATGTGTGGTATCATCCAAAACTAAGGTCAAGAATAAGTGATTATTACATTTTAACAGAAGTGTAGATAGGACATGTTAAAACGGAAATTAACCAGATAAACAGTAAATGAACAAGTACATTAATAATCAATTTTTACAGTTTGTCCCTCATAATGTGTACAAAATAATAGGTGTATAAATGACACAATATGTTACTGCATACGTCAGCAGACTAATTAGGAGTCTTTGTTTGTTTACTTACTACTAAAAGACAAGTTGTCTAGTATGTTCACTATTTTATTTAAGGACTAAATTGTTCTTCGTTTGCAAAAAGTTTAATGTACCCTAAGATTTTTTGTTAAAATAAAGCCAGTAATGCCAATTTTTTGTGGTCCCCTTTATTTAGAAAAGTATCGAAATATATTTTGGTACCGGTAACGGTACTATTGGTATCGGGACAACCCTAGTGCCCACTGTGTTTGGCAACAGACGGGTAAGTAATACAATACCTTACTTCACCCCTTGCTCCTGATGGCTGCTGGTTAGCGCCTTGCATGGCAGCTCCCGCCATCAGTGTGTGAATGTGTGTGTGAATGGGTGAATGTGGAAATACTGTCAAAGCGCTTTGAGTACCTTGAAGGTAGAAAAGCGCTATACAAGTATAAACCATTTATCATTTATTTTGGTACCGATGTAGCTAGTAAATGTAAAAAACATGGCTGCCGGGGCGGGAATGACAGTTCAGTCAAGGTCAAGGGGCGGGCTGAGGAGGGGTTCATTTGCATCTAAAAATAGAGGGAGCCAAAAAGTGGCCTGAAGACATACTTGCCAACCTTGAGACCTCAGAATTAGGCAGATATTCAAAAGGCCCGCAGGGGGAAAGGGGGTGTATATATATATATGTATATATATATATATATATATATATATATATATATATATATATATATATATATATATATATATGTACATACATATATTGCGCTCTACTACGGTATCGAGCACTATTTTTTGGATAACCTTATTAAGACATATATATATATATATATATATATATATATATATATATATATATATATATATATATATATATATATATATATATATATATATGTCTTAATAAGGTTATCCAAAAAATAGTGCTCGATACCGTAGTAGAGCGCAATATATGTATGTGTGGGAAAAAAAATCACAAGACTATTTCATCTCTACAGGCCTGTTTCATGAGGGGGGGTTCCCTCAATCATCAGGAGGAATCTCCTGATGATTGACCCAAAGCTCATGACCATAGGTGAGGATGGGAATGTAGATCGACCGGTAAATCGAGAGCTTTGCCTTCTGGCTCAGCTCCTTCTTCACTACAACGGATCGATACAGTGTCCGCATTACTGAAGACGCCGCACCGATCCGCCTGTCGATCTCACCATCCACTCTTCCCCCACTCCTGAACAAGACTCCGAGGTACTTGAACTCCTCCACTTGGGGCAAGATCTCCTCCCCAACCCGGAGATGGCACTCCACCCTTTTCCGGGCGAGAACCATGGACTCGGACTTGGAGGTGCTGATTCCCATCCCAGTCGCTTCACACTCGGCTGCGAACCGATCCAGTGAGAGCTGAAGATCTTGGCCGGAGGAAGCCATCAGGACCACATCATCTGCAAATAGCAGAGACCTAATCCTGCAGCCACCAAACCAGATCCCCTCAACGCCCTGACTGTGCCTAGAAATTCTGTCCATAAAGGTTATGAACAGAATCGGTGACAAAGGGCAGCCTTGGCGGAGTCCAACCCTCACTGGAAACGTGTCCGACTTACTGCCGGCAATGCGGACCAAGCTCTGACACTGATCATACAGGGAGCGAACTGCCACAATAAGACAGTCCGTTACCCCATACTCTCTGAGCACTCCCCACAGGACTTCCCGGGGAACACGGTCGAATGCCTTCTCCAAGTCCACAAAGCACATGTAGACTGGTTGGGCAAACTCCCATGCACCCTCAAAGACCCTGCCGAGAGTATAGAGCTGGTCCACAGTTCCACGACCAGGACGAAAACCACACTGTTCCTCCTGAATCCGAGGTTCGACTATCCGGCGTAGCCTCCTCTCCAGTACACCTGAATAGACCTTACCGGGAAGGCTGAGGAGTGTGATCCCACGATAGTTGGAACACACCCTCCGGTTCCCCTTCTTAAAGAGAGGAACCACCACCCCGGTCTGCCATTATAATAGATAATGCCAATTTTAATGAAATAAAAAATATATCAAAATGATCCCTGCTTACTTTTCAGTTTGCCGCCCTCGGTGGAAAAAGTTTGGACACCCCTGCGTGAACTTTTAGCAGATCATGTCCATACTGGGCTGTAATATTGGAAAACCTGAGGTTTTCAATGTATAATTAGAGGCACCGGTAGCCCAGGAACCCAAAATGTTGGAAGAGCCATAATGGACCAAAAATACAAAAAAAAATCTGTTTGGAGCCGCAAAAAATGTAACACTTTATATAAGTGTTATAATGAAGGCAACACATGACGTAAGTGTCCATATTAGCTATATAAGCCTACTATCAAAATGAATTTAAAAGTCTTATATAAGTGTTATAATGAAAACGAGATATGATGTAAGTGTCTATATTAGCTATATTAGCCTACTATCAAAATGACTTTAAAAGTCTTATATAAGTGTTATAATGAAGACAACACATGATGTAAGTGTCTATATTAGCTATATAAGCCTACTATCAAAATGACTTTAAAAGTCTTATATAAGTGTTATAATGAAGACAACACATGATGTAAGTGTCTATATTAGCTATATAAGCCTACTATCAAAATGACTTTAAAAGTCTTATATAAGTGTTATAATGAAGACAACACATGATGTAAGTGTCTATATTAACTATATAAGCCTACTATCAAAATGACTTTAAAAGTCTTATATAAGTGTTATAATGAAGGCAACACATGATGTAAGTGTCTATATTAGCTATATAAGCCTACTATCAAAATTACTTTAAAAGTCTTATATAAGTGTTATAATGAAGACAACACATGATGTAAGTGTCTATATTAGCTATATAAGCCTACTATCAAAATGACTTTAAAAGTCTTATATAAGTGTTATAATGAAGACAACACATGATGTAAGTGTCTATATTAGCTATATAAGCCTACTATCAAAATGACTTTAAAAGTCTTATATAAGTGTTATAATGAAGGCAACACATGACGTAAGTGTCCATATTAGCTGTATAAGCCTACTATCAAAATGAATTTAAAAGTCTTATATAAGTGTTATAATGAAAACGAGATATGATGTAAGTGTCTATATTAGCTATATTAGCCTACTATCAAAATGACTTTAAAAGTCTTATATAAGTGTTATAATGAAGACAACACATGATGTAAGAGCCGCGGGTTGCCGACCCCTGTCCTATACAAATTATATTACAACAAAAAATATATTTTTTCCCTCATCTTTTCCCATTTTCACACATTTTTGAAAAAGCTCCAGGAAGCCACTCGGGCGGCGCTAAGAGACTCTTGAGCCGCGGGTTGCCGACCGCCGCCTTAAGAAGAAGCGCAGACCAATATGACATCAGAGCTGCAGAAAGCTGTTGTCTATCTCCCAGTAACGCTGCGCACGGAGCATCATCCTCCTCGTAGAGAAGCTCACACCGCTGAAATGACCCGAATCACCCCGTAGCATTTCGGAGGCATGGACTTTGGAGATAGTGTGCGCGGCGACACCAAACTACCGTATTTTCCGCACTATAAGGCGCACCTAAAAACCACACATTTTCTCAAAAGCTGACAGTGCGCCTTATAACCCGGTGCGCTTTATTACGATTCATTTTCATAAAGTTTCGATCTCGCAACTTCGGTAAACAGCCGCCATCTTTTTTCCCGGTAGAACAGGAAGCGCTTCTTCTTCTACGCAAGCAACCGCCAAGGAAAGCACCCGCCCCCATAGAACAGGAAGCGCTTCTTCTTCTACTGTAAGCAACCACCCGCCCCCGGAAGAAGAAGAAAAAACGCGCGGATATCACCGTACGTTTCATTTCCTGTTTACATCTGTAAAGACCACAAAATGGCTCTTACTAAGCGACAAGGATCCGGTTCATAAAAAGACGCAATCTCTCCATCCGCACACGGATTACTACCGTATTTCACAGCTGATATTCCTGTGAACCGCACTGTGGAACGGGAGCACGTACGGTGAATATTCGCACCACAGGGAATGAGAAGTCATCCTTCACTGTGGTTCTAGCTTGCCATGCTAACTTCCACCCATGGTGATATTCAAAAGGAAGACCTTGCCAAAAGAGACCTTTCCAGCCGGCGTCATCATAAAAGCTAACTCGAAGGGATGGATGGATGAAGAAAAGATGAGCGAGTGGTTAAGGGAAGTTTACGCGAAGAGGCCGGGTGGCTTTTTTCACACAGCTCCGAAGGCGAACACACCTTCACTAAGACAGGCAGACAGCGCCGGACGACATACGCCAACTTTTGCCAGTGGATCGTAAATGCCTGGGCAGATATTTCGGTCACAACTGTGGTCCGAGCTTTCCGGAAGGCAGGATTCACAGAACTACTGGACAACAGCGACACTGACTCCGATGACTTCGACGAGACGGAACCGGCCATTTTGGATCCCACGCTTGCGCAACTTTTCAATTCGGACACCGAAGACGAAGAATTCGAAGGATTTACGAATGAAGAATAACTTCAGAAGGTGAGCGCTATGTTTATTTTGTGTGTTGTGACATTAACGTTCGAGCAACATTATGTTGCTATTGCTCTACACCATTTTGAATTTGACTATGTTTGTGATTGCACATTTGCGTACATTTTGGGACAGAGTTGTTAGAACGCTGGTTTTCAATATATTATTAAAGTTTGACTGAACTATCTGACTGTTTTTTTGACATTCCCTTTAGCGCAGCGTAGGCGCGGCTTATAATCCGGGGCGGCTTATTGGTGGACAAAGTTATGAAATATGTAATTCATTGAAGGTGCGGCTAATAATCCGGTGCGCCTTATAGTGCGGAAAATACGGTACTTTGGAAACCCGACTGTTTTACTGCATGTGAGGCAGTGACTGTCGCGAGAGGGAAACGAGCCAATGGAGCGATGCTCTTCAGTGGCTGACCCTTAAAATTGCTTCTCCTTTGATTCTCATCACAGAACAAGCCGGTCATCATCACCTAACCGCCAGGATGGACGGCGCTATTGACCCCCTGGTCAGGTCAGGATAAGAACACTGTCATTATGTGTGGCTATGAATGCTCAGGGGTTGCATATCATTAGTGCCACACACGATGCGTTCACACTGCATCCTGTTTTAGAAACGGTAATGTATGCCATTGTCTCCTTGCCACACTCAAACGTGTCTCCAAGGAAATGGTGCCTGGAACACAGCTTGTCTGGAGGAGCGATGGCCGCCTTATAATAATAACATCATTAGTGCTTGACATTTAGATCACAACGCCTTATGGCCCAGCCTTAAAACAGAGCAGCTGTTGTGTGGCGACAGGAAAACTCCATCTTTAGCTGAGGAGGACGAGGAATCCCGACAAGAAATGGTTGAGTGGCATCCCCCTGAGCTGCCATAATTACACATTGGCTATTTTTATAAAGTACATTGGTATACAAAAAAACAAACTGCTTTAATATGTCCTCATTTACTTCAACTAAGTGACCTTTGCTTGTCAGCTGAATGACTCTTGAGTACTGAGTGGCTCATGGTTGTGATTGCCTGAGGTGCAGTTTTTAGCTCTGCAGCACAATATTGCATGGAAAAGGTTAATACCAGTCTAGTTTTTTTAAATAACAAGCCACGACTATGGCAAATTTAATTTAGTTTTTCACCTTAACGAGGGCCGTCAAAGTTAACGCGCTAATAACGTGTTCACTATAAGCTCCTTTAAAGCAGCACTAAGTAACTTTTCAACCTTCAACCATCGGCAGTGAAGTGTATATACTCACAAGAACCCGAATAGCTTTGTCTTTGACCTTTTTTTTTTTTTACTTACAACTATACCTAATATATAAAGGGGTGGAAAAGTGACTATTACCTGCAGGGCAAACATTAGCTAACCAGAAGGCAATAACAATGTAAACAAAAAACACCTGCTTAAAAGATCTAATACAAATGTCCCTGAGGAATGTAAGGTGGGAGTACTGTAATTACCTAACGTTACATTATTATTTTCCATAACAATTTAGCCCCCTCCACAATATTAACCCGACGTTAAAACAGAACTCGCTATTTATTGATTAGCAATTGCCGAATCATGTAACATTAGCTTAATGCTAAAAAGCAGGTACTATCACATTCTGTAACAGACAAATAATTTCATGTAGGCTAACGTTACCTACCTGCTACCTCTGTCTTTTCTCGTTTCTCCTCTTCTTTTCTCTTTTTTCTTCCCTGGGCACCTGACAGTTTTGGCCGTTTTGACATCTTGTGTTGATTTTTTGATGTGGTGACGTCCAAAAAGAGTCATGATACGGGAAGGGAGGGGGCGCACCGTGCGGGGGGTGGAGGGGGGGGCGTAATGTTGTAACAAATAATATTTCTATTAAATAGGCTTTACTTTGCATTTTAATTAACGTGGGATTATTTTTTGTATTTAGAAATAATAGTAACAACTTTTTATTATTATTTTTTTTTTCTCCAACATTTGTGGCACTGGCGTGGCGCCCCCTGATGGACGGCGCCCTTAGCATTTGCCTATACGGCCTATGCCACGGGCCGGCCCTGGACTTACCTGTGTCATGGCCTGAGGGCGTCTGTATCAAATCAAATCAAATCAACTTTATTTATAAAGCACATTTAAAATTGACCACAGGGGTAGCCAAAGTGCTGTACAATGAACAGGTTAAAAGATAAAACGAGTACCGAGCAAACACAACACAACACAAACAGAACACGATAAAAAATAAATAATTAAAATAGAATAAATAAAAGCATAAAAACATAAAAACAGGTTCACAGCAGGTGTATTATGGGGCGCCATTGCAGGATGGATATCACTCAGTGTTAAAAGCCATGGAATAAAAGTATGTTTTTAAGAGAGATTTAAAAACAGGAAGAGAGGAGGCTTGTCTAACACTCAGGGGTAGGTCGTTCCAGAGCTTGGGAGCAGCAACGGCGAAAGCTCTGTCACCTCTAAGCTTCAGCCTTGTGTCAGGGACCGTCAACAGGAACTGATCGGCTGATCTTAAGGATCGGGTGGGGCAGTAAGGCTGAAGGAGGTCGGAGAGATAGGTTGGCGCGAGGTTGTTTAGACATTTAAAAACAAATAAAAGGAGTTTAGAATTGATTCGGTAACGCACAGGGAGCCAGTGAAGGGACGCTAAAATAGGGGTGATGTGCTCACGTCTGCGGGTCTGTGTTAGCAGACGAGCAGCAGAGTTCTGCACGAGCTGCAGGCGGGCGAGGGAGGCCTGGCTAATGCCAACATACAGGGCATTACAGTAATCAAGACGAGTCGAGATAAAGGCGTGGATTAATTTCTCAAGATCATGACTTGATAGAAGCGGTTTCACTTTCGCTATTTGGCGTAGTTGATAAAAGCTTTTTTGAACGACGCTGCTGATTTGTTTTTCGAATTTAAAATCTGAGTCAAACTTTACCCCCAGGTTTGTGACAGAGTCGCTGAGATACGGGGTCAGAGTGCCAAGGGTCAACGTTGGGGGAGGGAGAGCGACTTGGACCGAACAACATAACTTCTGTTTTGTCTTCATTTAGGCTCAGGAAGTTAGCTGAAAGCCAGACTTTGATGTCGTGCAGGCAGTCAATAAGATGTTGAACCGTGTTATTTTGTGCCATGGGAAAATAAATCTGGCAATCATCGGCGTAAAAATGAAATGCAATACTGTACTTCCTAAAAATAGAACCAAGGGGGAGAAGGTAAAGCGCAAATAAAATTGGGGCAAGGATTGAGCCCTGGGGGACCCCATGTGGTAAAGGAGCTGTGGACGACATAAAACTGTCTACTTTTACACAAAAACTCCTGTCGGTTAGGTACGACCGTATTGCCTTTGCTGGCACTTAACAAAATTGAGGACATTGCCACACAAAAAAATACAAATGTGCAGACTTGCTTTACGGCAGGGATGTCCAAATTACGGCCCGCGGGCGCAAGCACCTTTAATTTGGCCCGCAGGACGGCATGAGTCCAATAAGCAATGTTTTGATACAACATACAAATAGTCAGCGGTCTGATAGCTGCCATTTCGTCACCATCCGGTGGCCAATGAAAGTAACTCAAGTCAGTGGCAATTATCCATCCATCCATCCATCTTCTTCCGCTTATCCGAGGTCGGGTCGCGGGGGCAGCAGCCTAAGCAGGGAAGCCCAGACTTCCCTCTCCCCAGCCACTTCGTCCAGCTCTTCCTGTGGGACCCCGAGGCGTTCCCAGGCCAGCCGGAAGACATAGTCTTCCCAACGTGTCCTGGGTCTTTCCCGCGGCCTCCTACCGGTCGGACGTGCCCTAAACACCTCCCTAGGGAGGCGTTCGGGTGGCATCCTGACCAGATGCCCGAACCACCTCATCTGGCTCCTCTCGATGTGGAGGAGCAGCGGCTTTACTTTGAGCTCCTCCCGGATGGCAGAGCTTCTCACCCTATCTCTAAGGGAGAGACCCGCCACCCGGCGGAGGAAACTCATTTCGGCCGTTTGTACCCGTGATCTTGTCCTTTCGGTCATAACCCAAAGCTCATGACCATAGGTGAGGATGGGAACGTAGATCGACCGGTAAATTGAGAGCTTTGCCTTCCGGCTCAGCTCCTTATTCACCACAACGGATCGATACAGTGTCCGCATTACTGAAGACGCCGCACCGATCCGCCTGTCGATCTCACGATCCACTCTTCCCTCACTCGTGAACAAGACTCCGAGGTACTTGAACTCCTCCACTTGGGGAAGGGTCTCCTCCCCAACCCGGAGATGGCACTCCACCCTTTTCCGGGCAAGAACCATGGACTCGGACTTGGAGGTGCTGATTCTCATCCCAGTCGCTTCACACTCAGCTGCGAACCGATCCAGTGAGAGCTGAAGATCCTGGCCAGATGAAGCCATCAGGACCACATCATCTGCAAAAAGCAGAGACCTAATCCTGCAGCCACCAAACCAGATCCCCTCAACGCCTTGACTGCGCCTACAAATTCTGTCCATAAAAGTTATGAACAGAATCGGTGACAAAAGGCAGCCTTGGCGGAGTCCAACCCTCACTGGAAACGTGTCCGACTTACTACCGGCAATGCGAACCAAGATCTGGCACTGATCGTACAGGGAGCGGACCGCCACAATCAGACAGTCCGATACCCCGTACTCTCTGAGCACTCTCCACAGGACTTCCCGAGGGACACGGTCGAATGCCTTCTCCAAGTCCACAAAACACATGTAGACTGGTTGGGCAAACTCCCATGCACCCTCAAGGACCCTGCCGAGAGTATAGAGCTGGTCCACAGTTCCACGACCAGGACGAAAACCACACTGTTCCTCCTGAATCCGAGGTTCGACTATCCGGCGTAGCCTCCTCTCCAGTACACCTGAATAGACCTTACCGGGAAGGCTGAGGAGTGTGATCCCACGATAGTTAGAACACACCCTCCGGTTCCCCTTCTTAAAGAGAGGAACCACCACCCCGGTCTGCCAATCCAGTGGTACCGCCCCCGATGTCCACGCGATGCTGCAGAGTCTTGTCAACCAAGACAGCCCCACAGCATCCAGAGCCTTAAGGAACTCCGGGCGGATCTCATCTACCCCCGGGGCCTTGCCACCGAGGAGCTTTTTAACTACCTCAGCAACCTCAGCCCCAGAAATAGGAGAGCCCACCACAGACTCCCCAGGCACTGCTTCCTCATAGGAAGACGTGTTGGTGGGATTGAGGAGGTCTTCGAAGTATTCCCTCCACCGATCCACAACATCCGCAGTCGAGGTCAGCAGAACACCATCCTCGCCATACACGGTGTTGATAGTGCACTGCTTCCCCTTCCTGAGGCGGCGGATGGTGGTCCAGAATTGCTTCGAAGCCGTCCGGAAGTCGGCTTTTAATTGTACATTAATATGCACAGCATGCACATCATTTACCTATACGACCCATACCAAACAACCTTCCCTAGTCATGGTGCGGGAAAAAAAAAAAATCAACCAGCACAAAAATTCGTAACACATCCTGCTCATTGTACATTGTGGATATTATAAAAACTTTCAATCAGCATAAAACGAATCAAAACTACACCCAAATTCCATTCCAAAGGGTGATGGGAAAAAGCACTCTCTTCACTCTTATCCATGTTTGGCGCATTTTAGCTTCTTGATATTTCTGATTGATTACAAAACTTTAAGGAGGTGACGTGCACTAAAGTAATTTAATGTTGCTGTTCAAACACAGCACCGTCGCTGAATAATCGCACTGCTATTGAGACTAAATAATAAATGAATTTCTCTACTGTTCTGTTCCTGAAATAGATTCTGTTTTTTGCGATTAATCCAATCGTGTCTCTGTTGCTAGACGGTCTGAGCGGATTACAGGCTGCATTTCAACAATGCAATCTAACACAAGTTTGGCTTGACACAGTCAGGAAAGTAATAATAACTAGAAGAGGCAATTCCTGAAGGAATTGCGTATGAATGCTCCAATGCTGAAGTTGAACTCAAATGCTGACAGAATGTAGTATGAATGTAAGATGGCCAATTCATTTTGAATGGGGAAAATGCAAAAAAAAAAAAGGAATTATCCGAAATCAGGGAATTTTTTTTAGAATTGTTCAAGTCGAGCACACAATTCCTAAACAGGCTGAGTATTTTGAAGTTGGAACGGTTTGAATCAGATGAAAAATGTGGGAGTTGTGGAACTTTGAAGAATGTCCCGTTGATTTCAATGGGAATTTCAGAAACATTTTTGAATTTCGGGAAAAGCGGGAATTCTTTTAAAAATGGTAAAAAAAAACTTGAACAGTCTAAATGGTTGGTGTTAAAATATTTAAAATCGGTCGAGAAATGTTTAAGTAGTAACATACTGAATTGAGAAATGGAATTACGGAATTCCTGGAATTTTGGGAAAAACGGGAATTATTCCAGTTCAAAAAACAACTCCGTTTTTTTGTCCTGATTAAGAGGAATGTTTTGACGGTGGAACGGTTGAAATGCGTTGAAAAATGTTGAAGGAATAGTCGCCAGAAAAAAGGGTGGAAATAGGGCTTTGGAAAAGCAGGAATTCTGGAAAATCCTGGAATTTTTTGGAACTTTGAAAAAGGGAAGTTTGAATTTCCAGGATGGTGGAATGTGTTGAAGGTGGAATGGTTTTGAATAGGTTGAAAAATGTGGAAATGGTGGAAGTTTGAAAAATGGCCAATTCATTTTGAATGGGAAAAATGTCCTGGAAAACCTTGAATTCTGGGAAATCTGGGAATTTTTGGAATTTGTCAGGGGAAAGCCCGCGATTCCTGAATAGACAGAACAGTAAATAAATGGACTTACAACACCTGTGTCATGGCCTGTGTCATGTCTGTGTGATCACGTTTTGTTTTGGTTATGTTCGGTTTGGTTTTTGGACTCTTTGTGCACTCTTGTTTGTTTTGTCACCATAGCGACCCATTAGTTTCACCTGTTTCACGTGTTGGACCCATGCACCTGTTGTCAATCACCACATCACTATTTAAGCCTGTAGTTGCCAGGCAGTCAGCCTGGCGACATCACTCTCTACACATCCTTGTTATTTATGCTGATGATCCATGCTGCTCTTTTCCATGCTCGTTTCTTGTCACAGTAAGTGTTTTCGTTTTTTTGTCCATAGTTCTGCCTTTGTGCTAGTTTTTGTTTTCATAGCCAAGTTTTGTACCTCCGCTGTGAGCGCCTTTTGTTTGTTCCTTTTTATCGTAAATATTAAACATGTCCTTACCTTCACGTCGTGTCCAGTCAAGTCACTTTGCACCACGGGAAAACAAACCACACTTGACTCCATGCCTTGACAGAATGTCGCCAGCTCCAAAAGAATTTCCCGCAAGAAATTAGGACGAGTTGGACGAGGAAGGAAAGTGGGAGGCGCTAGGAGCCATGGCGGATCAAGACCTCATGTGGAGTCTAAGCGGAAAACTTATTCCGATAAGCTCCGTGTGGCCCGACGACGTTGGCGCGTCGCCTCAGCCACGAAAGCGCCGTCCAAGACGAAGGTCGTCAGGAGAAAAGGCTTCCGCGTGTGGACAGGACATGCCGCTCCC
>NC_084574.2:35310000-35395000 GCF_033978685.3 Nerophis lumbriciformis | reverse complement strand
CCACCGATCCACAACATCCGCAGTCGAGGTCAGCAGAACACCATCCTCACCATACACGGTGTTGATAGTGCACTGCTTCCCCTTCCTGAGGCGGCGGATGGTGGTCCAGAATCGCTTCGAAGCCGTCCGGAAGTCGTTTTCCATGGCTTCCCCGAACTCCTCCCATGTCCGAGTTTTTGCCTCCGCAACCGCTGAAGCCGTACACCGCTTGGCCTGTCGGTACCTGTCCGCTGCCTCAGGAGTCCTATGAGCCAAAAGAACCCGATAGGACTCCTTCTTCAGCTTGACGGCATCCCTCACCGCCGGTGTCCACCAACGGGTTCTAGGATTACCGCCACGACAAGCACCAACTACCTTGCGGCCACAGCTCCAATCAGCTGCCTCGACAATAGAGGTGCGGAACATGGTCCACTCGGACTCAATGTCCAGCACCTCCCTCGTGACATGTTCAAAGTTCTTCCGGAGGTGGGAATTGAAACTCTCTCTGACAGGAGACTCTGCCAGACGTTCCCAGCAAACCCTCACAATGCGTTTGGGCCTGCCAGGTCTGTCCGGCATCCTCCCCCACCATCGTGGGGGAGGCCGATATCGGCAGCCCGATATTATCGGACATCCCTAAATACATCCATCCATATATTATATTACATTACTTTATTTTCACGTATAAAACACACATTTTTAAGGTGTGGTGACTTTTATTTTATTTTATAGTAGTAGCGACTTCCTCCCGGTGAACTTCCCTTGTTTTCACTTCATTGCAGTGCATGCAAGTGACGTCTAGGCCACATTGGGGCCCATTTGAGGGGCCTGTGAGCGTTTACACTTAAGTCTGATAAAGATCACATTTTATTTGCAGTGTAAAGAGTCAGATGGAAAAAATCCGATCTCAAAAAAATCTGATTTGTGCCACTTTGGCCTGCAGTGTTAAACGTAATCAATGACTGTGTGTATCCTTGTCCACAAACGGGGTATTGTAGGATTTTTATTGTTGATGTTCATCATTTTCCCGTAGCAGTGCAGACTGCTGAACTTGCTGTACATAAAAGTAATTATTAAGTTACTCGATACTAGAAAACATTTGTCAGGCCGTTATTATGCAACGCCGTCTTTCCGAACATCATAATCACATCTGTCATGATCGGTGGCCCGGATCATGTTTTTGTTATTTTCTGTTAATTTTGGACTCCCTCATTTCCTGTTTTGTGCACCCTTGAGTTTGTTTCAGTTACCATGGTTGCTTTTTATGTTCACCTGCCTCTGATTGGTGTTCGGGACGCTCACCTGTTCTCAAAGCACTAATTAGAGGCATTATTTAAGCCTGCCTTTGCCGGTCAGTCGGCCTGGCTTCATTGTTTGCTTATGCTACAGTTACGTGAGTATTCCTTGTCTTTTTGCCTATGCTAAGTGTAAGCATTTGCTTTGGCTTGTTTTCGGTTTTTGGTACTTCCTTGAGTTTCGTAGATTAAATCATGTTCCTACCTGCAAGTCCTGTCCGGAGTGGTCCGTTTGCATCCCGGGGGAAAGAACCTCGCAGCAAGCTGTGATCCCCCGCACGTAACAGAAAGAAGCCAGCCCGAATGACCGGCAAAGGCAGGCTTAAATAATGCCTCTGATTAGTGCTCGGGGAACAGGTGAGCGTCCCGAACACCAATAAGTAAATAATAATAAGCAACCATGGTAACTAAAACAAACTCAAGGGCATACTTGCCAACCTTGAGACCTCCGATTTCGGGAGGTAGGGGGGTGGGGGGTGGGGGGCGTGGTCGGGCGTGGGGCGGGAGTCGTGGTTGGGGGCGTGGTTAAGATATATATATAAGAAATACTTGACTTTCAGTGAATTCTAGCTATATATATATATATATATATATATATTTTATATATATAAATATATATATTTATATGTATACATATATATATATATATATATATAAATAAATAAAAGAAATACTTGAATTTCAGTGTTCATTTATTTACACATACACACACATAACACTCATCTACTTATTGTTGAGTTAAGGGTTGAATTGTCCATCCTTGTTCTATTCTCTGTCACTATTTCAGAACACACACATTATACAAATATACATTATAAAATCAATAAGAAAACGGGAGCTCTAATTTGGGAGTCTGAATTAGGATCAGAAGTTCCTATATAAACATTGCGCACTCACGTCGCCTTTTTGTATTGATTACTGCAGCGGTGCACTGGATTCATTCACAAATACAAACTACAACTCACAAACACTTTAGAGTTAGGCTCCACCATCAGAATGTGTACTTAAAGTTATAAAGATCACATGGATATTATTCAGTGAGTTGATTCACCAAAACTAACCTGTTATACAGGAGGAAATGGCACACAGGACGTTTCAATTGTTCACAGACTGGTCGGGCTCATCAGAATGACAAGACACTTCCGGTCTGCAGGTGATAGCATTCAATTGGGAAGAAACGCCCTACTGCCCCCTACTGACCAATGTGAATACTGATAAATGTGCAATGACAGCTCCAAAAACGAATTCAAACCACAAAATAAAATAAATAAATCAACACAAAAATGTGACACATTATGGGTGGGTCACATATGCATGTACAGTAGATGGCAGTATTGTCCTGTTTAAAAGTGTCACAACATTGCTGTTTACGGCAGACAAACTGCTTTACGGGGGACGAAAACTTGACTGCTGTTGTTGTGTGTTGTTACCGCGCTGGGAGGACGTTAATGAAACTGCCTAACAATAAACCCACATAAGAAACCAAGAACTCGCCCTCCATCATTAGCTGTTTATATGGTGGGAAAGCGGACGTGAGAACAGGCTGTCAACACGTCACTCAGGTCCGCATGGAGCTGGAGGGGGCGTGGCCTCCAGCTCCGCCTGAATTTAGGGAGATTTTCGGGAGAAAATTTGTCCCGGGAGGTTTTCGGGAGAGGCGCTGAATTTCGGGAGTCTCCCGGAAAATCCGGGAGGGTTGGCAAGTATGCTCAAGGGTGCACACAACAGGAACTGAAGGAGTCCAAAACTAACAGAAAATAACAAAAACATGATCCGGGCCACGGATCATGACAACATCCTTACATTGGTGAGCCTTTGACGCGAACGATATCAAAAGGACCAGCAGAACAGGACTCGCTAACTGCCGCAAAGACTGATATTAGCTGTCCGGGAAACGCTAAGTGGAAATTAAATGCCAAGTTGACTAAGTTTTTGCAGAACAACTTATCACCCGTGGTTTTAGCACATGAAAGCCCAGTCTCTAATTTGGAAAAACTACCCAGGATGTGATGAAGTATTTCCACGTCGTGGCCTTGTTGTAGTGGCCGGGTGACGACCGTTTGGAGGATCCTCCGGGCTTCTGGTGAGTACTGTAGTCTATAGTGGGCACACACTCAAGGCTACTCTATTGGATGAAAATAGTGTACACGTGACTATATGGGCGATATTTATTGTTTATAGGGCTGTAATTATGTTTAAAAAAACATATTTTGTAGGCTGTAAACAGTGTTTTAATGCTCTAACTATGAAAACGTGTCTTAATTTATAATCAGAGGTGGGTAGTAACGCGCTACATTTACTCCGTTACATCTACTTGAGTAACTTTTGGGATAAATTGTACTTCTAAGAGTAGTTTTAATGCAACTTACTTTTACTTTTACTTGAGTATATTTATAGAGAAGAAACGCTACTTTTACTCCGCTACTTTTATCTACATTCAGCTCGCTACTCGCTACTAATTTTTATCGATCTGTTAATGCACGCTTTGTTTGTTTTGGTCTGTCAGACAGACCTTCAAAGTGCCTGCGTTACTGGTGACGTTTGACTCCGTTCCACCAATCAGATGCAGTCACTGGTGACGTTGGACCAATCAAACAGAGCCAGGCGGTCACATGACCTGACTTAAACAAGTTGAAAAACTTATTGGGGTTGTTACCATTTAGTGGTCAATTGTACAGAATATGTACTGTACTGTGCAATCTACTAATACAAGTTCCAATCAATCAATCAAAAGTGTGAAGGAAAAAAGACACTTTTTTTATTTCAACCGTACATCCCGTCACAAGCCTAAAGACTGACTGCACAGTTCCTGTCTTCACAATAAAAGTGCCGCTCCATCGCGCCTGTGCTTTCAAAATAAGAGTCTCCGAAAGCCAGCGCAAACAAGCTAGCAAGCTAAGGAGTTTGACGCCAATGTATTTCTTGTAAAGTGTATAAAAACGAATATGGAAGCTGGACAAATAAGATACCAAAAACCAACCACTTTCATGTGGTATTAGACAGAAAGGAGGAACTTTTTTTCTCCTGCATTTGAAAACATGGACGTTAAGCACTGCTGTCTGATTACAATCAATGCAAGTCATCAGAATCAGGTAATACACCAACTTATATTCTTGTCTTCATGAAAGAAAGGAATCTATATGTGTTAAACATGCATGTATATTCATTAAAACACCTTTAACATGTAAACAAAAACGGCAAAATAAATAAATATAAATGATATACTGTATATATCAATGTATGTGTATATATGTATATATATATATATATATATGATATGTGTGTGTATGTTACTCATCAGTTACTCAGTACTTGAGTAGTTTTTTCACAACATACTTTTTACTTTTACTCAAGTAAATATTTGGGTGACTACTCATTACTTTTACTTGAGTAATAAATCTCTAAAGTAACAGTACTCTTACGTGAGTACAATTTCTGGCTACTCTACCCACCTCTGTTTATAATAATCCTACTTTTTGAAAAAGTGTTTACCACGGTCACATTGATAGCTGTAATAAAGGAGAGACGACTGAATTGTCATAAAAAAAAGTGTTTTAACATTGTGCACGTCAATAATGTGAAGGTTTATTTTTTAGATGAAACATTAAATATTTTCATATTTTTATTTTTTTTTACATTTATAAGGTCACCCATTAAGTTGCTTAAAATTATACAACATCAACCATTCAGTCAACCATTTCTCTTAGACTTGAAACACCAAACAAATAACAATTGATGAGTTTAATAAGGAGTATAAAACTGCGGATTTTAGTGCGGAAAAATGACTTTTAAAAAGGTATCAAAATAGATGACTTAAGGCTTTTAAAAAAAGTGTTTTTTTGCACTAAAAAGAAAAGAGCAACGTGGAGACTGTGGAATGCCAACACTAAAGCAGCGGCCATTGCTAAGACATAGCAACAGGATGAGCTGAAATTAGCATATGTTATTATTTGAGTACTTTTTTTACAATATTCTCAAAAGCTGGAGATTTACCAATATTTTGTAAAAAAAAATTATAAAAATAATCTTGGCTCAAATATGCTTTAAAATAAGCATATTTCTTCTGGTGTTATTGATGGTGTGATGATGAGTGGGTGTATTATTGTGAGTATTTATGGATGTAATTATACATATGTGTCCTGTAATTACAAACTCAATTATATTTTATATGACTATACTCTATTGCACACTGTTCTTTGGCCTTTTGCACGCCAACATGTTTTGCACTCTGAAACCGGAATTGTGTTTGTTGAATACCCCCCCACCCCCCCCTGCCCCCCCCAAAAAATAACATTATAATTTATTTTTTTTATGTGGCTGTGTTTTGGGTTTTTGGTTGTTCACAGTGTCTGCCTGCTTGGGTATATTCTTAAAGGGGAACTGCACTTTTTTTTTTTGCATTTTTTCTATCCTTCACAATCTTTATGTAAGACAAGAACGCATATGTTTTTCTTTTTTTATGCATTCTAAACACTAAATAAACATTAGCAAAAGTCAGCTTACAATGGAGCCAATGGGAGTTGCTCTATAAATCGCTCTAAAAATCTTCCAAAGCCTCAATCACTGTTTCATATACACGCTGTAAGTGTACATGTGATGTAGTAACAGGCACATTCATAGTAACATGTAATATTTACATATTTTGCTCATTTTAAAGATACGGCGGGCCTAATTTCACAGACCCATCAAACGTTTGATTTTCCCATCCCCTTTAACCAAACCTAGTACACATCATCATGTAAGCATCAAGCAGAAGTATTGTCAAGTGCTGAACAAGATAAACAAACTAGGAACGCAATAAAACAATCACCTACTGTACATTGTCTGCTCTCATTAGGACATTGATATATTCCCGTTTAAATGCAGAGCATTTGCACAGGTGAGCAAATTAAACACAACTAGAAAATACAGCTAATAAATAAAGCTAAACTGAAATGCAGAAGGAATGTAAAATTATTGTAAGAACGTACAGTAGAAAGGTTTGAATATTGAAGAATTGTAGTTGAAATACGAGTGGAATATAGAAGGAAGGATAGAAACAGTTTGTCTGTGAAATGGTTGGAATTAGGGTTGTAAAGTACCGCAGCACTAATTATTTGAAAATAGTATTATACTACCTTTGAAAAATACCTGTCATGATCCGTGGTCCGGATCATGTTTTGTGTTTTCTGTTAGTTTTGGACTCCTTTAATTCCTGTTTGTGCACCTCCTGAGTTTGTTACCATAGCTACTTATTATTTTCACCTGCTTCTGGTTAGCGGTCCCACGCTCAGCTGCTGTCAACCACTAATCAGAGAGCTATTTAGTCACCTAGCTCTGGGTCGTGAAAGTTATAGTAACATTTTTTATTGATAAATAGTATTACGGAATTCCTGGAATTTTGGGAAAACCGGGAATTTTTACAGGTAAAAAAACGTCGTTTTTGTCCTGAATGTTTTGACGGTGGAACGGTAGAAGTGGTTCGAAAAATGTGGAAGAAGTAGTTGATAGAAAAAAGGGTGAAAAAAGGGTTTGAAAAAACTGAAATTCTGAGATTTCCTGTAATTTTTTTGAACTTGGAAAACTGATATTTTGAATGTCCAGGATCAGTGGAATGTGCTGAAGGTGGAATGGTTTGAATTGATTGAAGAATGTGGGAATTGTGGAAGTTTGAAAAATGGCCAATTCATTTTGAATGGGAAAAATGTCCCGGAAAACCTGGAATTCTGGGAAATCTGGGAATTATTCGAATTTGTCAAAGAAAAGCCCACGATTCCCGAATAGGCTGAACAATTTGAAGTTGGAACGGTTTGAATCAGATAAAAAACGTGGGAGTTGTGGAACTTTGAAAAATGTCCCATTTTTTTCAATGGGAATTTCATGGAAATTTGGGAGTTTCGGGAAAAGCGGGATTTAAAAAAAAAAAAGCTAAATATTTTGGACATTGTGAATGAGTTCAAACGGTTGGTGTTGGAATTTTTCAAATCGGTCGATAAATGTAATAAATAAAAGTAGTACAATTTTTAATTGACAAATAGTATTACGGAATTCCTGGAATTTTGGGAAAACTGGGAATTTTTACAGTTAAAAAAACAACTTAGTTTTTGTCCTGAATGTTTTGACGGTGGAACGGTAGAAGTGGTTTGAAAAATGTGGAAGAAGTAGTCAACAGAAAAAAGGGTGAAATAAGGGTTTGAAAAAAATTTAAATTCTGGAAATTCCTGGACATTTTTGAACTTGGAAAACTGATAGTAATAGGCTGAACAGTTTGAAGTTGGAACGGTTTGAATTGGATAAAAAACATGGGAGTTGTGGAACTTTGAAAAATGGAAATTTGGGAGTTTCGGGAAAAGCAGTAATTTTTTTGAAAATGCTAAATATTTTGTACATTGTGAATGAGTTTAAACGGTTGGTGTTGGAATTTTTCAAATCGGTCGTGAAAGTTAAAGTAGTACATTTTTGTATTGATAAATAGTATTACTGAATTCCTGGAATTTTGGGAAAACCGGGAATTTTTACAGTTAAAAAAACAACGTAGTTTTTGTCCCGAATGTTTTGACGGTGGAACGGTAGAAGTGGTTCGATAAATGTGGAAGAAGTAGTCGACAGAAAAAAGGGTGAAATAAGGGTTTGAAAAAATTGAAATTCTGGGAATTCCTGGACATTTTTGAACTTGGAAAACTGATAGTAATAGGCAGTTTGAAGTTGGAACGGTTTGAATTGGATAAAAAAAACATGGGAGTTGTGGAACTTTGAAAAATGTCCCATTCTTTTCAATGGGAATTTCATGGAAATTTGGGAGTTTCGGGAAAAGCAGGAATTTTTTTGAAAATGCTAAATATTTTGTACATTGTGAATGAGTTTAAACGGTTGGTGTTGGAATTTTTCAAATCGGTCGTGAAAGTTAAAGTAGTAAATTTTTTTATTGATAAATAGTATTACTGAATTCCTGGAATTTTGGGAAAACCGGGAATTTTTACAGTTAAAAAAACAACGTAGTTTTTGTCCTGAATGTTTTGACGGTGGAACGGTAGAAGTGGTTCGAAAAATGTGGAAGAAGTAGTCGACAGAAAAAAGGGTGAAATAAGGGTTTGAAAAGATTGAAATTCTGGGAATTCCTGGACATTTTTGAACTTGGAA
The DNA here is from genome assembly GCF_033978685.3 of Nerophis lumbriciformis. Classification (NCBI taxonomy): domain Eukaryota; kingdom Metazoa; phylum Chordata; class Actinopteri; order Syngnathiformes; family Syngnathidae; genus Nerophis; species Nerophis lumbriciformis. The sequence continues at coordinate 35,386,607 of NC_084574.2, read as the reverse complement.
AACTGATAGTAATAGGCAGTTTGAAGTTGGAACGGTTTGAATTGGATAAAAAAAACATGGGAGTTGTGGAACTTTGAAAAATGTCCCATTCTTTTCAATGGGAATTTCATGGAAATTTGGGAGTTTCGGGAAAAGCAGGAATTTTTTTGAAAATGCTAAATATTTTGTACATTGTGAATGAGTTTAAACGGTTGGTGTTGGAATTTTTCAAATCGGTCGTGAAAGTTAAAGTAGTAAATTTTTTTATTGATAAATAGTATTACTGAATTCCTGGAATTTTGGGAAAACCGGGAATTTTTACAGTTAAAAAAACAACGTAGTTTTTGTCCCGAATGTTTTGACGGTGGAACGGTAGAAGTGGTTTGAAAAATGTGGAAGAAGTAGTCAACAGAAAAAAGGGTGATAAAAGAGTTAGAAAAAACGGAAATTCTGGAAATTCCTGAAATATTTCTGGACTTGAAAAAATGATAGTTTGAATGTCCAGGATGTCATGACTTGGTCCTGGGGTTTAGTTTTTCTCGAAGGCAACGGAAAGTTGGCTCGGGCGAGACGGGAATGAAGGTACATTTTTTATTTAAACTACAAAAACAGGAAGTAAACAAAAGGCGCGCACAATGGCGGAGAACAAACTATGAAACCAAATACTTGCACAAAGGCAAAAACTATGAACAACAAAAAACACTAACTGTGGCAATAATAAACAAAAACTTACTTGGCATGGACAAAAAGGAGCAGCGTGAACGATGGACATGAAAAAATAGCAGCAAGGGTCTTAAGGGTGTGTGGAGAGTGTGCAGAAGCATAAATGTGGAGATGTCGTCAGAACGACAAACTGAAAACAATGAACTTAAATACTATAGACATGATTAACGAAAACAGGTGCGTGACTCAAAATGTGAAACAGGTGTGTGACGTGACAGGTGAAAACTAATGGTTGCTATGGTAACAAAACAAAAGTGCACAAAAAGTCCAAAAACAAAAACGAACATGACCAAAACAAAAACATGATCACACAGACATGACACAGGATCAGTTGAATGTGCTGACAGTGGAATGGTTTGAATCGGTTGAATAATGTGGGAATTGTGGAAATTTTAAAAATGGGCAATTCATTTTGAATGGGAAAAATGTCCCGGAAAACCTGGAATTCTGGAAAATCTAGGAATTTGTCAAAGAAAAGCCCGCGATGAACAGTTAGAAGTTGGAACGGTTTGAATCGGGTGAAAAATGGGCAAGGTAGAGAAGTAGAGGAAAAACCAAATGTGTGAATGCTTTGGAGCATTTACACTAGAGATGCGCGGATAGGCAATTATTTCATCCGCAACCGCATCAGAAAGTCGTCAACCATCCGCAATCCACCCGATCTAACATTTGATCAGAACTGCATCCGCCCGCCATCCGCCCGCACCCGCCCGTTGTTATATATCTAATATAGACGATGCAAGGCATTAGTGAGGTTATAAAGCTTTTGCCTGTTAAAGAAAGGAGACTGATCCAACGCAGCACAGACATTTGCGTGCCACGCTGTCACGACCCAGACGCACACCAGTGCGCAATCATATGGGAGCCGCGCTGAGCGCACCTCCAAGCGCGTCTCGCTGCCGGCGACGGCCGGGTATATGGGCCCGACGCTCCAGCGCCATCCATTTTCAGGGCTAGTTGATTCGGCAGGTGGGTTGTTACACACTCCTTAGCGGGTTCCAACTTCCATGGCCACCGTCCTAGCTGCTGTCTATATCAACCAGGGTGAGCCCCACCCCTTTCGTGAGCGCACTGCGCGCGGAGTGACCCCTGTTACGCGCCCCCGGCAACAGGGGTGGCGGGCAGGTAAGCTGCGCGGGCGGAGTGACCCCTGTTACGAACCCCCGGCCACGGGGGTGGCGGGCAGGTAAGCTGCTTACCTGCTGCGCGTGACGCCGGCCGCGGCGAAGGCGGACGAGGCGGGGTGTCGGTGCGGTGGGCGCGGTGGTGACCCTGGACGTGCGTCGGGCCCTTCTCGCGGATCGCCTCAGCTACGGCTCCCGGTGGGGCCCTCTCGGGGGAAGGGGCCTCGGTCCCGGACCCCGGCGAGGCGTCGGGGGCCTTCTCCGCTCCGTAAAAGTGTCCATCTCTTTTCTTTTTTTTTCTTCTGTTGTGGCATATGCTGCAGGTGCCTGCTCGTTTTTCGTATATGGGTAACAACATTTAACTATGTATATATATTTGAGGAACAGTGTGGTTTTCGTCCTGGTCGTGGAACTGTGGACCAGCTCTATACTCTCGGCAGGGTCCTTGAGGGTGCATGGGAGTTTGCCCAACCAGTCTACATGTGCTTTGTGGACTTGGAGAAGGCATTCGACCGTGTCCCTCGGGAAGTCCTGTGGGGAGTGCTCAGAGAGTATGGGGTTTCGGACTGTCTGATTGTGGCGGTCCGCTCCCTGTATGATCAGTGTCAGAGCTTGGTTTGCATTGCCGGCAGTAAGTCGGACACGTTTCCGGTGAGGGTTGGACTCCGCCAAGGCTGCCCTTTGTCACCGATTCTGTTCATAACTTTTATGGACAGAATTTCTAGGCGCAGTCAAGGCGTTGAGGGGATCCGGTTTGGTGGCTGCAGGATTAGGTCTCTGCTTTTTGCAGATGATTTGGTCCTGATGGCTTCATCTGGCCAGGATCTTCAGCTCTCACTGGATCGGTTCGCAGCTGAGTGTGAAGCGACTGGGATGAGAATCAGCACCTCCAAGTCCGAGTCCATGGTTCTCGCCCGGAAAAGGGTGGAGTGCCATCTCCGGGTTGGGGAGGAGATCTTGCCCCAAGTGGAGGAGTTCAAGTACCTCAGAGTCTTGTTCACGAGTGAGGGAAGAGTGGATCGTGAGATCGACAGGCGGATCGGTGCGGTGTCTTCAGTAATGCGGACGCTGTATCGATCCGTTGTGGTGAAGAAGGAGCTGAGCCGGAAGGCAAAGCTCTCAATTTACCGGTCGATCTACGTTCCCATCCTCACCTATGGTCATGAGCTTTGGGTTATGACCGAAAGGACAAGATCACGGGTACAAGCGGCCGAAATGAGTTTCCTCCGCCGGGTGGCGGGGCTCTCCCTTAGAGATAGGGTGAGAAGCTCTGTCATCCGGGGGGAGCTCAAAGTAAAGCCGCTGCTCCTCCGCATCGAGAGGAGCCAGATGAGGTGGTTCGGGCATCTGGTCAGGATGCCACCCGAGCGCCTCCCTAAGGAGGTGTTTAGGGCATGTCCGACCGGTAGGAGGCCACGAGGAAGACCCAGGACACGTTGGGAAGACTATGTCTCCCGGCTGGCCTGGGAACGCCTCGGGATCCCCCGGGAGGAGCTGGACGAAGTGGCTGGGGAGAGGGAAGTCTGGGCTTCCCTGCTTAGGCTGCTGCCCCCGCGACCCGACCTCGGATAAGCGGAAGAAGATGGATGGATGGATATATATTTCCGAATTGGTTTAACTGCCACCCGCCTGAATCTATTTAAAATCTTTTTTTTTTTTATTTCAATCGCCCGACCCGACCCGACCCGACCCGACCCGACCCGACCCGACCCGACCCGACCCGCTGATAAAATCTAATTTTTTTAAATTTCATCCGCCCGATACGCGGATAATCCGCGGACTCCGCGGTTGTGCCCGCAAACCACGCATCTCTAATTTACACAATGAGTGAAAAAGAGGTTATCCCTAAACAGTTAAGGACTGTTTTAAAGCTTGTGGTTGTTCCCCACTCAGCGCAAAGCTTTTTTCGAGGTTGCAAGACGGTGTGAGGCAGAATTGCAGACTTCCCAGTGGCTGGGAGGCTGCTGTCAGAGTCGGTTAGAAAAAAAAGAGAGCGCAGCCTCAAGCAAAACCCTCAAGAACAACAACACTCTTTGGCTTAAAAGCTCCAAACGTACACCTGACTTTTGCTGGGGTTGGTGAAAAAAAAAACCATGTCCCTCAGTGACCTGCAATAAAGTAATTTAATGTTGCTGTTCAAACACAGCACCGTCGCTGAATAATCGCACTGCTATTGAGACTAAATAATAAATGAATTTCTCTACTGTTCTGTTCCTGAAATAAGTTCTGTTTTTTGCGATTAATCCAATCGTGTCTCTTTTGCTAGACGGTCTGAGCGGATTACAGGCTGCATTTCAACAATGCAATCTAACACGAGTTTGGCTTGACACAGTCAGGAAAGTAATAACAACCACAAACCCCGTTTCCATATGAGTTGGGAAATTGTGTTAGATGTAAATATAAACGGAATACAATGATTTGCAAATCATTTTCAACCCATATTCAGACAACATATTTGATGTTCAAACTGATAAAAAAAATTTGTTTTGCAAATAATCATTAACTTTAGAATTTGATGCCAGCAACACGTGACAAAGAAGTTGGGAACAGTGGCAATAAATACTGATAAAGTTGAGGAATGCTCATCAAACACTTATTTGGAACATCCCACAGGTGAGCAGGCAAATTGGGAACAGGTGGGTGTCATGATTGGGTATAAAAGTAGATTCCATGAAATGCTCAGTCATTCACAAACAAGGATGGGGCGAGGGTCACCACTTTGTCAACAAATGCGTGAGCAAATTGTTGAACAGTTTAAGAAAAACCTTTCTCAACCAGCCATTGCAAGGAATTTAGGGATTATCATCAAAGGGTTCAGAGAATCTGGAGAAATCAAAGCACGTAAGCAGCTAAGCCCGTGACCTTTGATCCCTCAGGCTGTACTGCATCAACAAGCGATATCAGTGTGTAAAGGATATCACCACATGGGCTCAGAAACACTTCAGAAACCTACTGTCAGTAACATAATAGAGCAACAGATTGAGACAAAGTTCTGCTAGACAGTGCCGTTGCGTACCGAATTTGCCAATGACTGGTGATTTTGGTTGGCTACCCAAAAAGTCTCTGACAGTAAAGAAGGCCACCTACTCAGTGGCCTAGTGGTTAGAGTGTCTGCCCTGAGATCGGTAGGTTGTGAGTTCAAACCCCGGCCGAGTCATACCAAAGACTATAAAAATGGGACCCATTACCTCCCTGCTTGGCACTCAGCATCAAGGGTTGGAATTGGGGGATAAATCACCAAAATGATTCCCGGGCGCGGCCACCGCTGCTGCCCACTGCTACCCTCACCTCCCAGGGGGTGATCAAGGGTGATGGGTCAAATGCAGAGAATAATCTCACCACACCTAGTGTGTGTGTGACAATCATTGGTACTTTTAACTTTAACTTTACAGTTGGTCGCTACATCTGTAAATGCAAGTTAAAACTCCCCTATGCAAGGCGAAAACCGTTTATCAACAACACCCAGAAACGTTGTCGGCTTTGCTGGGCCTGAGCTCATCTAAGACGGACTGATACAAAGTGTAAAAGTGTTCTGTGGTCTGACGAGTCCACATTTCAAATTGTTTTTGGAAACTGTGGACGTCGTGTCCTCCGGACCAAAGAGGAAAAGAACCATCCGGATTGTAATAGGCGCAAAGTTGAAAAGCCAGCATCTGTGATGGTATGGGGGTGTATTAGTGCCCAAGGCATGGGTAACTTACACATCTGTGAAGGCGTCATTAATGCGGAAAGGTACATACAGGTTTTGGAGCAACATATGTTGCCATCTAAGCAACGTTACCATGGACGCCCCTGCTTATTTCAGCAAGACAATGCCAAGCCACGTGTTACATCAACGTGGCTTCATAGTAAAAGAGTGCGGGTACTAGACTGGCCTGCCTGTAGTCCAGATCTGTCTCCCATTGAAAATGTGTGGCGCATTATGAAGCCTAAAATACCACAACAGAGACCCCCAGACTGTTGAACAACTTAAGCTGTACATCAAGCAAGAATGGGAAAGAATTCCACCTGAGAAGCTTCAAAAATGTGTCTCCTCAGTTCCCAAACGTTTACTGAGTGTTGTTAAAAGGAAAGGCCATGTAACACAGTGGTGAACACGCCCTTTCCCAACTACTTTGGCACGTGTTGCAGCCATTAAATTCTAAGTTAATTATTATTTGCAAAAAAAAAAAAAAAAGTTCATAATTTTGAACATTAAATATCTTGTCTTGGTAGTGCATTCAATCGAATATTGGTTGAAAAGGATTTGCAAATCATTGTATTCCGTTTATATCTACATCTAACACAATTTCCCAACTCATATGGAAACGGGGTTTGTAGAAGAGGCAATTACTGAAGGAATTGTGTGTGAATGCTCCAATGCTGAAGTTCAACTGAAATGCTGACAGAATGTAGTATGAATGTAAGATGGCCAATTCATTTTGAATAGGAAAAATGCCAAAAAAGAATTGTTTTATAATTGTTGAAGTAGATCACACAATTCCTAAGCAGGCTGAATATTTTGAAGTTGGAACGATTTGAAACAGATGAAAAATGTGGGAGTTGTGGAACTTTGAAGAATGTCCCATTGATTTCAATGGCAATTTCAGAAACATTTGGGAATTTCGGGAAAAGCGGGAATTTTTAAAAAACCTTGAATGGTTGGTGTTGAAATTTTTAAAATCGGTCGAGAAATGTTTAAGCAGTAACATATTGAATTGAGAAATGGTATTACGGAATTCCTGGAATTTCGGGAAATCTGGAATTTTTCCAGTTAAAAAAACAACTTTGTTTTTCGTCCTCATTAAGAGGAATGTTTGGAAGGTGGAACAGTTGAAATGCGTTGAAAAATGTGGAAGAAGTAATCGCCAGAAAAAAGGGTGCAAATAGGGCATTGGAAAAGCAGGAATTCTGGAAGATCCTGGAATTTTTTTGGACTTGGAAAAAAGGAAGTTTGAATTTCCAGGATGGTGGAATGTGTTGAAGGTGGAATAGTTTTGAATAGGTTGAAAAATGTGGAAATGGTGGAAGTTTGAAAAATGGCCAATTCATTTTGAATGGGAAAATGTACCGGAAAACCTTGAATTCTGGGAAATCTGGAAATTTTTGGAATTTGTCAAGGGAAAGGTCAAGATCAAGGTCAAGGTTCAACTTTATTGTCCCCGCGGGGAAATTTGTCTTGGGCACAGTGCATCATTGCTTTCTTAACATACCCAAAAACAACAGAACAAAAACACAAGCACAGACACAACCACAACCATACAACTAACATTTAAACATCAGAACATGGAGCTTGATAGACATAGGTGGCACTTTGATGTAGGCATAAAATCTACAGTATGGAGATAAAGATAAAGTACCAATGTGCATTGCACTAGAGCTCATGGATAAAGTGCTGTGTGCTAAAGTGCTTAGTTCTAAAGTGCTATGTGCTAAAGTGCTATGTGCTAAAAAAGTGCTAACCTATGTATTAAAATTCTATTGCACATTGTTGGTCAGCTTAATGGAGGCTGGGACAAATGATAATTTAAGGCGGTTAGATTTGCATAGTGGGACCCGGAGTCTTCTCCCTAATGGCAGGGTTCCATATTCAGGAAAGAGTGGGTGTTGTGAGTTGGAAATAATTTTCTTAACTTTTTTCCTAACTGCCTGCTCATAGATGCTCTGTATAGGCTCATATTCTTTCCTCCCTACGATTTTCATTGCCGTTTTATGCATGCCGGCCAGTTTGCTTTTTAGCTTAACGGTTAGGTTGCCAAACCATGAGGTGATCCCGTATCTAATGATGCTCTCTACAATGGCACGGTAGAAAATCATCATGATGTGGCTGCTTACGCCGTACAATCTTAATCTTCGCAAAAAATATAGCCTCTGTTGCAGTCTATTGCACAGTTTGTCAATATGTGTCTTCCAGCAGAGAAGATTATCAATATGAACCCCTAAAAGCCCACGATTCCTGAATAAGCTGAACAGTTTGAAGTTGGAGCGGTTTGAATCGGGTGAAAAGTGTGGAAGGTAGAACGCGCCAAAATCTGGAGAAGAAGAAGAATAAGTTGAATACTTGCACTGCAGCAGGCCCATAATAAGTTGAATAAATAGATGCATTTTGGTGTAGAAAACCATATGTGAGAATGTTTTGGAGCATTCACGCAATTGTTTTTAGGAACCTACTGTTTTTGTGCTAGACCGGGTTTCTGCACACCAGTTGAAGGTGTAACTTGTTGAAATGCCATCGCTGCAACGCGCTGTCTCGATATCTGATTGTCTTTTCTAACCGCCATTATGCTATCAGCAGGTTGTCAATCACCAGGACGGTTAAAAGCAGGTTATCATACCATGACCGTGGCATTTAATTATATCTCAAGGGAGTCTAGCGCTCCCCTCTTGAGAGGATAAATACTTTAAACACAGGCTGAAATTGAATTAGCACGGAAGAGGGCGTTTAAACTGACACCCTGTAGGGACCATGCGGGATATCAGTCGCATTTCAATTGTTTCTGGCTGCTCCGAAATGTCAGTTGGAACAACACGTGACGAATGGAAAAAAAGGAAGCAACTTAAAAAAAAAGAAAAAGTTATGTGATTAAGCAAACATTTGCGCCATGTTTTGACATTAGAATTTGTTTTGATTTAATTCCGTAGTTAAAGGGGTCACATTATGATTTTTTTGTTCCTTTTAAAACACTTCCTTGTGGTCGACATAACATGTAATGGCGGTTCTTTGGGTCAAAATGTTGCATATGTTTCCGCCGGGTTTTGTGGGCGGTCTCATTTACATACCTCTACTTCGACAGTGTCTTCCAGAGGTGGGACCAAGTCATTGTTTTGCAAGTCACAAGTAAGTCTCAAGTCTTTGCCCTCAAGTCCGAGTCAAGTCCCGAGTCAAGACAGGCAAGCCCCGAGTCAAGTCCAAAGTCAAGACTGGAAAGTCTCAAGTCAAGTCCTAAGTCCTGCATTTTGAGTTTTGAGTCCTTTCAAGTCCTTTTAACCACAGACTAATATATTAACACAGATTGTGTATGCTTTTCAAACGCTGTATTTATTTATTAAAACAAGTGCATTTTAAATTGCAGGAAAGAAAATTGTGCTGACATTGCACTTTATAATAGCACTATTAACCAGTCATTTTAAACATTAACTCATTCCTTTACAGAACAAACACATTGAAAAATAAAGTGCAAATGTACTTATTTGTACAAAAGTGTTAACATTGAAAAAACATGACATATACGTGAACATAACAAAAAAGTTGTACTTTTTATATGTCAGGGCCCTATGCTGCATTGCATTTGCAAAAGACCAAATTAGCCAAGAGTCTGTCAGTCATTTGTGCACGATGGGGGCGTAGTATGATGCCACCATGGCTGAAAACTCGCTCCACTGGAGCACTGGAGGCAGGCACTGCCAAGACTCTCATGGCCACTCGGAACAGTGAAGGAAGAGTCTTCATGTTCAATGCCCAGAACAAAAGGGGGGAGAGAGTTGTTTTGGGTTGGTGCACTACTTGTAAGTGTATCTTGTGTTTTTTATGTTGATTTAATTAAAAAAAGAAAAAAAAAAAAATGATTTCTGGTGCGGCCCGATACCAATCGATCCACGGACCAGTACCGGGCCGCGGCCCGGTGGTTGGGGACCACTGAGGTAAACAACCAACAGTATGTCAGAAAGCTAGCTAAAACGGTACACATATTCATAATATAGTATACATTTTAACTGACCTTTATTTGACTATTTTTGTCTTTTTTTAGGTGGCTAAAATACGCGGTGCTGCTGACCGCCGTCTAACGTTACGTGTGATATATTGACTAACGTAACCCTGCTTAAAAAAAAATCACTGAACAAAAAGTATGAATAAGGTAGTGAACTGCAACAGATTCCCGTGTTTGCAATAACGTTATAACGTTAGCAGTGAGTTTACAGCCTCACTGATTTAACTACACAGCAAATAAAAGTCACGTTACTTAGCCAATAAACGTTATCTTACATTCAAAACTTACCGTTCTTTGTGCAACTTCAAATGCCGGACGAAGTTGGAAGTTGTTGCCTCTCTATCAGCAATTTTCGAACCGCATGTGTTGCATACTGCAAACCGTTTTGTGTTGACCACCTCGTAATTTTTATACCCAAACGAAATTATTTTAGGTATAATTTTTTGTTCACTTGCGTGTGGTTTGGACATGTCTTCTTCGTTGGTTGTCCTGCAATTTGATTGGATGAATGCTGTGTGATGAAAACAAAGTAGATCTAATTTGATTGGCTGTTGTACTGAGACCACACCAGCTGACACACGCAACGCTGATAGACAAGTACACAATGAAAAATACGGAGCGCTCCCGAATAACTTTTTCATCTTTGGGTTTTGGGGAAAGTAGCAAGTCATGTCAAGTCATGTCAATTCAAAAGGCTCAAGTCCAAGTGAAGTCACAAGTCATTGATGTTAAAGTCTAAGTCGAGTTGCAAGTCTTTTTACATTTTGTCAAGTCGAGTCTAAAGTCATCAAATTCATGACTCGAGTCTGACTCGAGTCCAAGTCATGTGACTCGAGTCCACACCTCTGCTGTCTTCTCCACGCCATATTTGTTGTAGTTTTTAACAATTCCATAATGAAACTACTGACAGATATACGTTTGAACTATTATTAGAAATGGCAAAAGCGGAGGATGCATGTGCATGTACGAGCCAGTCTGCCCCACAACAAAAGGATAGAGGAGCTTATTGACGACAAACATCGGACTACAACGACGGAGTCGTGCATTGACGTCACAACCATACTTGCCAACCCTCCCGGATTTTCCGGGAGACTCCCAAAATTCAGCGCCTCTCCCGAAAACCTCCCGGGACAAATTTTCTCCCGAAAATCTCCCGAAATTCAAGATTCCCACAAAATAAACAGCGTACCTGCCCAATCACATTATAACTTTAGAATGATAGAGGGCGAGTTCTTGGTTTCTTATGTGGGTTTATTGTTAGGCAGTTTCATAAACATCCTCCCAGCGCGGCAACAACACACAACAACAGCAGTCACGCCTACCGTAAAGCAGTTTGTCTGCCGTAAACAGCAATGTTGTGACACTCTTAAACAGGACAATGCTGCCATCTAGTGCATTTGATGAAAGCACTTTTGTGCGTGCCACACAGCAATGCATCATCAGAGAGGGTGTTCAGCATGGTTAGAAAAATAGTGACAGAGAATAGAACAAGGATGGACAATTCAACTCTTAACTCAGCAATGAGTAGATGAGCGTTATGTGTGTGTATACGTGTAAATAAATGAACACTGAAATTCAAGTATTTATTATATATATATATATATATATATATATATATATATATATATATATATATATATATATATATATATATAATAAAATAAATATATATTTATAGCTAGAATTCACTGAAAGTCAAGTATTTCTTGTATATATATATATATATATATATATATATATATATGAAATACTTGACTTAGTGAATTCTAGCTGTAAATATACTCCTCCCCTTTTAACCACGCCCCGCCCCAACCACGCCCCCCCCCCCCACCCCCTCACCTCCCGAAATCGGAGGTCTCAAGGTTGGCAAGTATGGTCACAACTGCGAAAAACGTCGCAAATAGAGCAAACTCTAAACGACCTGTTTGGAGGAAGTATGAAAGAAGGAAAGGTTGTTTTAAAAATATGTCTGCCATGGTTTGATTTCAAATTTTGGGGACTTATGCAGAAAAGTTGGTTTTGCATTATAGGGCCCCATTAAGGCTATGAGGAAACACAAAAAAGGTAGGGCAACGTATTTGTAGGGGGGCGTGGCCTGAGGGCCTGCGGAGAAGCGGGGCGTGTCAGGACCGGCCTCGAGATTAGCGGCAGGTGCGTAGATGACACAGCTGTGAGTGTTTGTCTGATCAGCTCAACCACTCTACCACTCTACCAACCGAGCGGTATAGCTCGGTTGGTAGAGTGGCCGTGCCAGCAACTTGAGGGTTCCAGGTTCGATCCCAGCTTCTGCCATCCTAGTCACTGCCGTTGTGTCCTTGGGCAAGACACTTTACCCACCTGCTCCCAGTGCCACCCACATTGGTTTAAATGTAACTTAGATATTGGGTTTCACTATGTAAAGCGCTTCTCCTGGACAGTCAACACCACATCAATCATCAAGAAGGCTCAGCAGCGGCTACACTTCCTTAGAGTCCTCGGGAAGTACAACCTGAAGCCTGACCTGCTGCTGACCTTCTACCGCTCGTCCATCGAGAGCCTGCTGACCTACTGTATTACGGTATGGTACGGCAGCTGCACTGCAGCAGACAGGGAGAGGCTGCAAAGAGTGGTCAAGACGGCTCAGAAGATCATCGGCCGCCCTCTCCCCTCTCTGACGGACATCTACACCTCCCGCTGCCTCAACAGAGCCAGTGCCATCATCAAGGACAGCACCCACCCTGGCTCTGACCTGTTCCACCTGCTGCCCTCTGGGAAGCGCTACAGGTGCATTAAAACCAAAACAAACAGGCTAAAGAACAGCTTCTTCCCCAGGGCCATAACCATCCTGAACGGACTGCCCCATTGTCCCTCATAACTGCCTTCTCTTCGGTGCAATAACCCATTCCACCAACCACCCTGTTTTTGTTTTGTTTTTTCATGTTTTGTTTTTTCATGTATATATTCATTTCACACCATATTCATTGCACTTCTATATTTTTTATATAATTGCACATTGTTTTTCTAGCATGCACACATCGCACTGTATGGAATGGCCTCAATCTCGTTACCTTGCGTAATGACAATAAAGCTGATTCTGATTCTGATTCTGATTTGAGTCACTAGAGAAAAGCGCTATATAATTATAATTCACTTCACTTCCCCTGTTGCTCTGTTAAAGACAGCAGTTGGGAAGGAGAGGGGAGATCGTTGATGTTGGTTGGAGAGCAAGACGCACTGATGATGGAGAAAAAACATTTATTGAAAAATAAATCGCTGTTCAGAAACATGAACAAAGCTGTCCTGTCTGTCCTTGGTGGTCTGAAGGACCCGGAGGAGCAAGACCTCCACAGTATTATTTTCATATAGTCGTGGTATATGCATAACAATACCCACATTACGGCTGATAAAAGCAGCTTTTGTCAATGCAGAGTCTGAATGGATTGGCGTATGTGCCGGTGCAATGTTGTGGCCGGGTAAATCTATATAAGCTTATTTTCGACCGTGTGTGGTCAAAAAAATAGCGGCGACGACTTCAAGGTATATACTCAAACAGTGCACATTTTAAAAAAGATAAAATACGATACTTTTGGAGAAGACGGGGGGGTGACGGACATCTAGCAGACACCATCCATCCATCCATCCATCTTCTTCCGCTTATCCGAGGTCGGGTCGCGGGGGCAGCAGCCTAAGCAGGGAAGCCCAGACTTCCTTCTCCCCAGCCACTTCGTCCAGCTCTTCCTGTGGCACCCCGAGGCGTTCCCAGGCCAGCCGGGAGACATAGTCTTCCCAACGTGTCCTGGGTCTTCCCCGCGGCCTCCTACCGGTCGGACGTGCCCTAAACACCTCCCTAGGGAGGCGTTCGGGTGGCATCCTAACCAGATGCCCGAACCACCTCATCTGGCTCCTCTCGATGTGGAGGGGCAGCGGCTTTACTTTGAGCTCCTCCCGGATGGCAGAGCTTCTCACCCTATCTCTAAGGGAGAGCCCCGCCACCCGGTGGAGGAAACTCATTTCGGCCGCTTGTACCCGTGATCTTGTCCTTTCGGTCATAACTCAAAGCTCATGACCATAGGTGAGGATGGGAACGTAGATCGACCGGTAAATTGAGAGCTTTGCCTTCCGGCTCAGCTCCTTCTTCACCACAACGGATCGATACAGCGTCCGCATTACTGAAGACGCCGCACCGATCCGCCTGTCGATCTCACGATCCACTCTTCCCTCACTCGTGAACAAGACTCCGAGGTACTTGAACTCCTCCACTTGGGGAAAGATCTCCTCCCCAACCCGGAGATGGCACTCCACCCTTTTCCGGGCGAGAACCATGGACTCGGACTTGGAGGTGCTGATTCTCATCCCAGTCGCTTCACACTCAGCTGCGAACCGATCCAGTGAGAGCTGAAGATCCTGGCCAGATGAAGCCATCAGGACCACATCATCTGCAAAAAGCAGAGACCTAATCCTGCAGCCACCAAACCAGATCCCCTCAACGCCTTGACTGCGCCTAGAAATTCTGTCCATAAAAGTTATGAACAGAATCGGTGACAAAGGGCAGCCTTGGCGGAGTCCAACCCTCACTGGAAACGTGTCCGACTTACTACCGGCAATGCGGACCAAGATCTGGCACTGATCATACAGGGAGCGGACTGCCACAATCAGACAGTCCGATACCCCATACTCTCTGAGCACTCCCCACAGGACTTCCCGAGGGACACGGTCGAATGCCTTCTCCAAGTCCACAAAGCACATGTACACTGGTTGGGCAAACTCCCATGCACCCTCAAGGACCCTGCCGAGAGTATAGAGCTGGTCCACAGTTCCACGACCAGGACGAAAACCACACTGTTCCTCCTGAATCCGAGGTTCGAATATCCGGCGTAGCCTCCTCTCCAGTACACCTGAATAGACCTTACCGGGAAGGCTGAGGAGTGTGATCCCACGATAGTTAGAACACACCCTCCGGTTCCCCTTCTTAAAGAGAGGAACCACCACCCCGGTCTGCCAATCCAGAGGTACCGCCCCCGATGGTTTGTTTTTTTTTTTTTTGGTTTTTTTCTTAGTGTGTCTGCAAGATCTCCTCTCTGAGCTGATCTTGCAGACACACTAAGAATAAAAAAAGAGTTATAAAAGACTGTGGAGAAAAAAAAATGTACGCACAATTTACACCACAGCATATCCGATACTTATCTTGTCAATTATTATCTGGACTATGAGGAAGTGTTTCAAATGTAAATTAAAATCATCATACAGTGGAAGCTCGATTTACGAACCCCCTAATTGTGATGGGACCAGACTTTTTTTTAGAAAAATATGCAAGAGCGCACAATGAAGGAAAAGACTACCTCTCCCTCAGCGGCACAAGATCACACCACACACCCCCGAAACCCTTTCCCACCCTTCCTTTTCTCCCTCTTTCTGCTCCTTTCTAGTCAGCTCCTTCTTTGCCATCGTTAATGTACCGTATTTTCCGCACCATAAGGCGCCCTGGGTTATAAGCCGCGCCTTCAATGAACGGCATATTTCAAAACTTTGTCCACCTATAAGCCGCCCCGTGTTATAAGCCGCATCTAACTGCGCTAAAGGAATGTCAAAAAAACAGTCAAATAGGTCAGTCAAACTTTAATAATATATTAAAAACCAGCGTGATGTGGGCGCGCATGGAGTCGTATATCAACATGGACGGAGCTGCGTGAAAAAAGCCACCCGGCCTCTTCGCGTAAACTTAAACTTACCTTAACCACTCGCTCATCTTTTCTTCATCCATCCCTTCGAGTTAGCTTTTATGATGACGCCGGCTGGAAAGGTCTCTTTTGGCAAGGTCTTCCTTTTGAATATCACCATGGGTGGAAGTTTCTGGCCATTAGCATGGCAAGCTAGAACCACAGTGAAGGATGACTTCTCATTCCCTGTGGTGCGAATATTCACCGTACGTGCTCCCGTTGTATCCACAGTGCGGTTCACAGGAATATCAAAAGTCAGTGGAACCTCGTCCATGTTGATAATGTTCTCTGGCCGGATCTTTTTTTCAGCTATCTTGTTTTTACAATATGCACGGAAAGTAGCCAGCTTTTCTTGAAAGTCTTTAGGCAGTTCCTGTGAAATAGTAATCCGTGTGCGGATGGAGAGATTGCGTCTTTTCATGAACCGGATCCCTGTCGCTTAGTAGGAGCCATTTTGTGGTCTTTACAGATGTAAACACACAAAGGAAATGAAACGTACGGTGATATCCGCGCGCTTTTTCTTCTTCTACGCGGGCGGGTGGTTGCTTACAGTAGAAGAAGAAGCGCTTCCTGTTCTATGGGGGCGGGTGCTTACCTTGGCGGTTGCTTGCGTAGAAGAAGAAGCACTTCCTCTTCTACGGGGAAAAAAGATGGCGGCTGTTTACCGTAGTTGCGAGACCGAAACTTTATGAAAATGAATCTTAATATTAATCCATATATAAAGCGCACCGGGTTAAAAGCCGCACTGTCAGCTTTTGAGTAAATTTGTGGTTTTTAGGTGCGGCTAATAGTGCGGAAAATACGGTAAGTGGATTTTACTTTTTTAAATGTTTATTATTAGAGACGTCCGATAATACCGGCCTGCCGATAAATGCGTTAAAATGTAATATCGGAAATGATCGGTATCGTTTTTTTATTATCAGTATCGTTTTTTTAATTGTTTTAATTTTTTTTTATTTAATCAACATAAAAAACACAAGATACACTTACAATTAGTGCATCAACCCCAAAAAACTCCCTCCCCCATTTACACTCATTCACACTCATTCACACAAAAGGGTTGTTTCTTTCTGTTATTAATATTCTGGTTCCTACATTATATATCAATATATATCAATACAGTCTGCAAGGGATACAGTCCGTAAGCACACATGATTGCGCGTGCTGCTGGTCTACTAATAGTACTAACCTTTAACAGTTAATTTTACTAAATTTCATTAATTACTAGTTTCTATGTAACTGTTTTTACTTTCTTTTTTATTCAAGAAAATGTTTTTAATTTATTTATCTTATTTTATTTTATCAATTTTTTTAAAAGTACCTTATCTTCACCATACCCGGTTGTCCAAATTAGGCATAAAGTTAATTCCACGACTGTATATATCGGTTGATATCGGTATCGGTAATTAAAGAGTTGGACAATATCGGAATATCGGATATCGGCAAAAAGCCACTATCGGACATCCCTATTTATTATTGTAGCAATATGGTTGTTAAAGTTAAGGATTTTTGTGATTCCTGATCGTTTGTGATGGCACCAAAGGGCAGCGCATACAGAGAACAGTACAGCTTGTTGTTGTTGTTGTTTAGGCTTGTTAATAAAGAGAATAATCAACCATGGATGACAAAAGGATTAAAAAATGCTTGTAAG
The DNA here is from genome assembly GCF_033978685.3 of Nerophis lumbriciformis. NCBI lineage: Eukaryota > Metazoa > Chordata > Actinopteri > Syngnathiformes > Syngnathidae > Nerophis > Nerophis lumbriciformis. The sequence continues at coordinate 35,369,746 of NC_084574.2, read as the reverse complement.
AAGAAGAATACACTATATAGGAAATGTATAGCACAAAGAACTACAGAGGCAGAAATTAAGTACAAAAAGTATAAAAACAAGTTAACATACATACTACGATTATGTAGAAAAGAATATTACAGTGAATTATTGGACAAGAACAAAACTAATATGAGAGCAACATGGGGCATCCTCAATAGCATTATTAAAAATGGCACTAAGAGGGACTACTCTCAATACTTCTTAGACGGAAATAAAAAGTTGAAAGTTTCAATAATTATTTTGTAAATATTGGACCAAAATTGGAAGAAAGGATTCCAGACCCAGTTTCAATTGAGGACTATAATGATACCATAGAGCGAAATCCCAACTCCATGTTCCTCAGTAATGTGACACAGGAGGAAATAGTTACAATCGTGAAAAAATGTAAATCCAAGACTTCGACTGATTGTAATGAAATTGATATGGAAACGATAAAAAAGGTTATTGAAGAGATCTCAGGACCATTAATGTATATTAGTAACCTATCATTTCAAACATATATATATAGGATAGTCGAACCTCGGATTCAGGAGGAACAGTGTGGTTTTCGTCCTGGTCGTGGAACTGTGGACCAGCTCTATACTCTCCGCAGGGTCCTTGAGGGTGCATGGGAGTTTGCCCAACCAGTCTACATGTGTTTTGTGGACTTGGAGAAGGCATTCGACCGTGTCCCTCGGGAAGTCCTGTGGGGAGTGCTCAGAGAGTACGGGGTATCGGACTGTCTGATTGTGGCAGTCCGCTCCCTGTATGATCAGTGCCAGAGCTTGGTCCGCATTGCCGGTAGTAAGTCGGACACGTTTCCAGTGAGGGTTGGACTCCGCCAAGGCTGCCCTTTGTCACCGATTCTGTTCATAACTTTTATGGACAGAATTTCTAGGCGCAGTCAAGGCGTTGAGGGGATCTGGACTGGTGGCTGCAGGATTAGGTCTCTGCTTTTTGCAGATGATGTGGTCCTGATGGCTTCATCTGGCCAGGATCTTCAGCTCTCACTGGATCGGTTCGCAGCCGAGTGTGAAGCGACTGGGATGAGAATCAGCACCTCCAAGTCCGAGTCCATGGTTCTCGCCCGGAAAAGGGTGGAGTGCCATCTCCGGGTTGGGGAGGAGATCTTGCCCCAAGTGGAGGAGTTCAAGTACCTCGGAGTCTTGTTCTCGAGTGAGGGAAGAGTGGATCGTGAAATCGACAGGCGGATCGGTGCGGCGTCTTCAGTATTGCAGACGCTGTATCGATCCGTTGTGGTGAAGAAGGAGCTGAGCCGGAAGGCAAAGCTCTCAATTTACCGGTCGATCTACGTTCCCATCCTCACCTATGGTCATGAGCTTTGGGTTATGACCGAAAGGACAAGATCACGGGTACAAGCGGCTGAAATGAGTTTCCTCCGCCGGGTGGCGAGGCTCTCCCTTAGAGATAGGGTGAGAAGCTCTGCCATCCGGGAGGAGCTCAAAGTAAAGCCGCTGCTCCTCCACATCGAGAGGAGCCAGATGAGGTGGTTCGGGCATCTGGTCAGGATGCCACCCGAACGCCTCCCTAGGGAGGTGTTTAGGGCACGTCCGACCGGTAGGAGGCCGCGGGGAAGACCCAGGACACGTTGGGAAGACTATGTCTCCCGGCTGGCCTGGGAACGCCTCGGGGTCCCCCGGGAGGAGCTGGATGAAGTGGCTGGGGAGAGGGAAGTCTGGGCTTCCCTCCTTAGGCTGCTGCCCCCTGCGACCCGACCTCGGATAAGCGGAAGAAGATGGATGGATGGATGGATCATTTCAAACAGGTAAATTTCCAAACAAAATGAAAATAGCTAAAGTTGCACCAATTTACAAGACTGGCGACAAACATCAATTTACAAACTATAAACCTGTTTCCTTACTTCCACAATTTTCTAAAATCATTGAAAAACTGTTCAATAACAGATTAGAGAGTTTCATAAATAAAAATAGAATACTCGAAGAAAATCAATATGGATACAGAGCTAATGTTTCAACTTTGATGGCTTTAATTGAAATTACAGAAGAAATTACCAATGCTATAGATAATAAAAAATGTGCGGCAGCAGTTTTTATGGATCTAACTAAAGCATTTGACACAATTAATCACAATATTTTAATCAAAAAACTAGAACGATATGGCATCAGAGGGTTAGTCTTAAACTGGATAAGAAGTTATCTAATGAACAGGAAACAATACGTGAAACTAGGCGAACACACCTCTACAACGCTAAATATATCCTGTGGTGTACCTCAGGGATCAATACTAGGACCTAAATTATTCAATCTCTATATAAATGACATTTGTAAAGTTACAAAAGATTTAAAGTTAGTATTATTTGCGGATGATACAACAGCGTTTTGTTCAGGAGAGAACACACAGAAGATACTACAAATAATAACAGAAGAAATGAACAAATTAAAAAGATGGTTTGACAAAAACAGACTATCGTTGAATCTCAGTAGAACTAAAATAATGCTATTTGGTAACAGTAGAAGAGAAAGTCAAACACAAATACAAATAGACGGAATAGAAATTGAAAGAGTAAATGAAACCAAATTTCTTGGTATAATGATTGATGATAAATTGAACTGGAAATCTCACGTAAAAAATATACAACATAAAGTAGCAAGAAACACGTCAATAATGAATAAAGCAAAACATGTTCTAGACAAAAAATCACTTCATATTCTCTACTGCTCACTAGTGTTACCATATCTGAGTTACTGTGCAGAAATATGGGGAAATAATTACAAAAGTACACTTCATTCATTAACGGTGTTACAAAAAAGATCAGTTAGAATCATACATAATGTTGGATATAGAGAACACACAAATCCTTTATTTATTGAATCAAAGATTCTGAAATTCTACGACATAGTGAATTTGCAAACAGCTAAAATTATACACAAAGCAAACTATAACCTGCTACCCAAGAATATACAACAATTCTTCTCAAAAAAAGAGGAGAAATATAATCTTAGAGAGAAATGTAATTTAAAACATTTGTATGCACGTACAACACGTAAGACCTTCAGTATATCAGTATGTGGAATTAAATTATGGAATGGATTAAGCAAAGCAATCAAACAATGTACTAATATGATTCACTTCAAGAAACTCTTCAAACTTAAAGTGTTTACAAAGTACAAAGAAGAAGAACCATGATAAACATTCTGAATTTATTTAACTCATCCATTCTTTCATTCTTTCATTCACAAAATAATCTTACTTATCTCAACATATGAAATGTAACTTACTTCACCAATTATCATTTATTTACTTATTTTATTGTGATTACTTATGGAGTATATTGTGAATAAATTGAGAACAGGAAGTGAACAAAAGTTTTAGCAACTGTTATGTAAAAGAAAAGGGGTAGGATTAAATAAGCTCTGCTTCTTCCTACTCCTTTTCGAACATGTTGAAAAGAGAAACTGGAGATTGTGATGTATCATGTTGTATACTTGCATGTTCGAAATTAACTCAAACTCAAACTCAACTCAATATATCACCCCCTCGTTATGTTTGTTTGATATACAGTACTGTATAGTATGTTCAAAGTGTACAAACCTTCACTAAAATATGGACTTTTGTTGCCGCTGGGACCCGTTATTCATATTTTCATTGCTTCTTGTGAAAAAATGTCGATGATGGTTGTATCCTGTTGCCTGGTTCCTGTTTTCCCTGCATTTCCTTCTTGACATTAAAGTCATGTTTTCCTGCGCTACGCCTGCCATCTCTGCATCTTGGGGTCCAATACCAACAGAACCTGACAGTTCCACTCTCATTTCATGATCTTGCACATACAATGTTTACAGTTCTAACTGGAGAGGAACAAGGTTTACTTGAATCGATGAGTCAGCAACCTCACCTTCCGTTTAGCCCGTAGTTGTCCATGATAGTTGTCAGATGAATCCCCGGGGATCTCGCCTCCCCACAGAGTCACGCCCACGATAGAGTAAGTGATGCCCATCACCACGAGTGGCAGCACATACACCAGCACGGTCACGATGATGTGGTACCTTCAGGAACAATGAGGTATGTCACATTTGTGAGGGACAACAAAATTCCTAAATGCAGTTATGCCAACACTGCTCACATGACGGGGTCGTCTGCCATGCGGGGCCACGCCACGTAGCACAAGGTCCGGCGAGGCAGAACTCGGATTTTGGAGAAGTAGCAGAGGGGAAAGGCCAGGACCACGGCCAGACTCCAGATGCAGGCAATGACTCCGGTGGTGGCCTTAGCTGACAGACGAGGCTTCAAAGGATGGATAATGGCCATGTACCTACAGGAGGGATCAAAGGTCAGTCCATTTGGTGATAAATAGGCTTCCCAACGTAATGTATGTCACTAAAGTCATTGCCCTTCACATTTTAGCAAGCATTTTATTATATACAGTACCGTATTTTCCGCACTATAAGGCGCACCTAAAAACCACAAATTTTCTCAAAAGCTGACAGTGCGCCTTATAACCCGGTGCGCTTTATATATGGATAAATATTAAGATTCATTTTCATAAAGTTTCGGTCTCGCAACTTCGGTAAACAGCCGCCATCTTTTTTCCCGGTAGAACAGGAAGCGCTTCTTCTTCTACGCAAGCAACCGCCAAGGTAAGCACCCGCCCCCATAGAACAGGAAGCGCTTCTTCTTCTACTGTAAGCAACCACCCGCCCGCGTAGAAGAAGAAAAAAAGCGCGCGGATATACCGTACGTTTCATTTCCTTTGTGTGTTTACATCTGTAAAGACCACAAAATGGCTCCTACCAAGTGACAGGGATCCGGTTCATGAAAAGACGCAATCTCTCCATCCGCACACGGATTAGTATTTCACAGCAACTGATATTCCTGTGAACCGCACTGTGGATACAACGGGAGCACGTACGGTGAATATTCGCACCACAGGGAATGAGAAGTCATCCTTCACTGTGGTTCTAGCTTGCCATGCTAATGGCCAGAAACTTCCACCCATGGTGATATTCAAAAGGAAGACCTTGCCAAAAGAGACCTTTCCAGCCGGCGTCATCATAAAAGCTAACTCGAAGGAATGGATGAAGAAAAGATGAGCGAGTGGTTAAGGTAAGTTTAAGTTTACGCGAAGAGGCCGGGTGGCTTTTTTCACGCAGCTTCGTCCATGTTGATATACGATTCCATGCGCGCCCACATCACGCTGGTTTTAATATATTATTAAAGTTTGACTGACCTATTTGACTGTTTTTTTGACATTCCTTTAGCGCAGTTAGATGCGGCTTACAACACGGGGCGGCTTATAGGTGGACAAAGTTTTGAAATATGCCGTTCATTGAAGGCGCGGCTTATAACCCAGGGCGCCTTATGGTGCGGAAAATACGGTATATCCATCCATCCATCCATCCATTTTCTACCGCTTATTCCCTTCGGGGTCGCGGGGGGCGCTGGAGCCTATCTCAGCTACAATCGGGCGGAAGGCGGGGTACACCCTGGACAAGTCGCCACCTCATCGCAGAGCCAAGACAGATAGACAGACAACATTCACACTCACATTCACACACTCGGGCCAATTTTTTAGGCTTTTAATTTTTTGCAGCTCCAGACAATTTATTTTTTTTGTTCTTTTGGTCCAATATGGCTCTTTCAACATTTTGGGTTGCAGACCAAAGGGCTAGCAGCTAATTGTGTGTCATCATACACAGTGTGGAGCCGCTCCCCTAAGTTATTTATAACCACCTCCATTACTGCAAATAAACTGCATTACCTTGTATCTTAAGTATTGAGGACGAGGCTAAATATGTTACACATTGAGACCGAGCCGGTAGCAGGCATGCTAATAGCTATGCTATTCACTGAGGTAGATAGATGCAACACCAAGAAACAAGTATTTCATCAACTTTAAGAAGTGTAGATGGAACCAGCGGAAAGTACCGGTAAGCAGATAGTAACATGAAATTAACTTGTCGATTATTAAGAGTCTAGAGCATACTTGCCAACCCTCCCGGATTTTCCGGGAGACTCCCGAAATTCAGCGCCTCTCCCGAAAACCTCCCGGGACGAATTTTCTCCGGAAAATCTCCCGAAATTCATGCGGACCTGAGTGACGTGTCGACAGACTGTTTTCACGTCCGTAAAGCAGTTCGTCTGCCGTAAACAGCAATGTTGTGACACTCTTAAACAGGACAATACTGCCATCTACTGTACATGCATATGTGACAATAACATCTCGGCCTTTTAGAGAGGGCAGTGCACAACTGCGCACACAACAAGGAGACGAAGCAGAATGCATCATCAGAGAGGGTGTTCAGCATGGTTAGAAAAATAGTGACAGAGAATAGAACAAGGATGGACAATTCAACCCTTAACTCAACAATGAGTAGATGAGTGTTATGTGTGTGTATATGTGCAAATAAATGAACACTGAAATTCAAATATTTTTCTTATTTATATATATATATACATATAATAAAATAAATATATATATATATTTATATAGCTAGAATTCACTGAAAGTCAAGTATTTCTTATATATATATATATGTATATATATATATACAGGTAAAAGCCAGTAAATTAGAATATTTTGAAAAACTTGATTTATTTCAGTAATTGCATTCAAAAGGTGTAACTTGTACATTATATTTATTCATTGCACACAGACTGATGCATTCAAATGTTTATTTCATTTAATTTTGATGATTTGAAGTGGCAACAAATGAAAATCCAAAATTCCGTGTGTCACAAAATTAGAATATTACTTAAGGCTAATACAAAAAAGGGATTTTTAGAAATGTTGGCCAACTGAAAAGTATGAAAATGAAAATATATGAGCATGTACAATACTCAATACTTGGTTGGAGCTCCTTTTGCCTCAATTACTGCGTTAATGCGGCGTGGCATGGAGTCGATGAGTTTCTGGCACTGCTCAGGTGTTATGAGAGCCCAGGTTGCTCTGATAGTGGCCTTCAACTCTTCTGCGTTTTTGGGTCTGGCATTCTGCATCTTCCTTTTCACAATACCCCACAGATTTTCTATGGGGCTAAGGTCAGGGGAGTTGGCGGGCCAATTTAGAACAGAAATACCATGGTCCGTAAACCAGGCACGGGTAGATTTTGCGCTGTGTGCAGGCGCCAAGTCCTGTTGGAACTTGAAATCTCCATCTTCATAGAGCAGGTCAGCAGCAGGAAGCATGAAGTGCTCTAAAACTTGCTGGTAGACGGCTGCGTTGACCCTGGATCTCAGGAAACAGAGTGGACCGACACCAGCAGATGACATGGCACCCCAAACTATCACTGATGGTGGAAACTTTACACTAGACTTCAGGCAACGTGGATCCTGTGCCTCTCCTGTCTTCCTCCAGACTCTGGGACCTCGATTTCCAAAGGAAATGCAAAATTTGCTTTCGTCAGAAAACATGACTTTGGACCACTCAGCAGCAGTCCAGCTCTTTTTTTCCTTAGCCCAGGTGAGACGCTTTGCGCGCTGTTTCTTGGTCAACAGTGGCTTGACACGAGGTATGCGGCAGTTGAAACCCATGTCTTTCAAGCGTCTCTTGGTGGTGGATCTTGAAGCACTAACTCCAGCAGCTGTCCACTCCTTCTGAATCTCCCCCACATTTTTGAATGGGTTTTTTTTCACAATCTTGACCAGGGCGCGGTGATCCCTATCGCTTGTACACTTTTTCTGACCACAGTTTTTCCTTCCCTTTGCCTCTCCATTAATGTGTTTGGACACAGAGCTCTGAGAACAGCCAGCCTCTTCAGCAATAACCTTTTGTGTCTTTCCCTCCTTGTGCAATGTGTCGATGGTTGCCTTTTGGACAGCTGTCAAATCTGAAGTTTTCCCCATGTTTGTGTAGGCTTCAGAACTGGACTGAGAGACCATTTAAAGCCCTTTGCAGGTGTTTTGAGTTAATCAGCTGATTAGTTTGTGGCACCAGGTGTCTTCAAAATTTAACCCTTACACAATATTCTAATTTTGTGACACACGGAATTTTGGATTTTCATATTGTTGCCACTTCAAATCATCAAAATTAAATGAAATAAACATTTGAATGCATCAGTCTGTGTGCAATGAATAAATATAATGTACAAGTTACACCTTTTGAATGCAATTACTGAAATAAATCAAGTTTTTCAAAATATTCTAATTTACTGGCTTTTACCTGTATATATATATATATATATATATATATATATATATATATATATATATATATATATATATATATATGAAATACTTGACTTGGTAAATTCTAGCTGTAAATATACTCCTACCCTCTTAACCACGCCCCCAACCACGCCCCCCCAGGACCACTCCCCCCCCCCCCCCCACCATCTCCCGAAATCGGAGGTCTCAAGGTTGGCAAGTATGGTCTAGAGAGAGAATAGTATCAAAAAACTGTTGGTGTGTCAGCATTGCCACAATTCGTAATCGACATGTAAGAGGAGGGCGGATTGATCCAAAAATTGGCGGTGTCGGCAACAAGGGTAGTATCAGTAATAGTATATTTGTATTTTCTTAATCTTTACTCAGGGAATAATTCTCTGGACACTGAAAGAATTTGAGGACAAAAACCAGAGGATTTAAATGTGTAGTAGTTTGTAGTCTTTACTTTTGTTTAAGTCATTGCGTACTATTGACTTTGTTCTCGCTCAAAAAATTGTATGTAATAAAAGAGAATAAGGAACTAGTTTACATGTTATGTTGATATTGTTAAACTGTCAATAGCACTCACCATAAATACATGAAAACATTTCCAGATAATGCATGCATTGGCCGATCTAACTCATTGATGATCGCTATCAAAATCGGCAGCATAAAACCCAAATTGGAACATCCCTAAAAAATACTAATAGTATTTGCTGAAGTACTAAAACTAGTGTCTAGTGAAAATAAATCTGGCCGTATGGATCAACATGGCAAATGAAATTCAGGTCAGGTATGTTATGTTATAGTTACAGTGACATTTCCATGTGTACAATGGATGCTGAGAGTTAAAGAGCAGCACGGCTGGAGGCACAAACATTGACCTTGTCCTTCAAAACGATGAATGAAACGTGGAAACATTTGAGAGTAGAATGTAGAATAGAATCACATAGAAATTATCGTCATTGCACTTAAAAGGAATTTGTTTTTAGTACAACTTGTCCAGACAGTTTCAGGGGTATACAGAACAGGAATACTTATGGGTCAGCGCCCCATAGAAGAGGTAGTAAGAAAAGGTAAACATGGGGGCAGGAAGAGGAGGAAAAAAGCAACCCCTAAACTAAACTCCTATTGGGGAGGGTGGGGTGGCAGTTTGAGACCTCATCATGGCGCCGATCACGGCGGCCTTGGTGCTCTCGTGCGCTCTGTTTTGTTTGTATTTGTGCGTAAATTGAGTGTCCCTACGGACTTATTACCGGTCATCTTAGCGTCAGCTGCGGATTTGGTCCATTCTTTGATCAAAAAGAGGGAAACCGCACCGAAGAGGAAAACGAACGGGCCAGGATTAGCATCGACTGCAGCGCATCGTACGTGCTGCTGAGAAGGTGATTGGCTGCAAGCTCCCATCCCTCCAGGACCTGTTCTCCTCCAGGACCAGGAGGCGTGTGGGTTGGATCACAGCTGACTCTTCTCACCCTGGACACAAACTATTCTCCTTCTCCCCTCAGGCAGGAGCCTACGATCCATCCAGACCCACACCTCCCGCCACCTGAACGTTTTTTCCCCCTCGGCCATCAGGCACATGAACAATAACAAGATCTGATAGCTCAGTTACAGCTCTTTTTTATTACCAAATATGTGTTATATGTGTTTTATGTTGCACGATTGCACCAAGAAAAATTCCTAGTTTGTGAACCCGTTCTCAAACAATGGCAATAAAAACTTTTCTGATTCTGATTGTGAGCAGCAATAAGCACATATAAGCACATACTTACGACACACAAAATCTCCAGCATGGATGGGTGTTTTGTCCATAAGCCTGGAAGACCCTCTGTTCGGCATCACGGAACAGAGTCAATATCCCAAGTGTCTTGAAAGCTTCTCCGAGATATTATCCAGTTTGCAATTTAGTACAGAAACCACAACAGTCTGAGTGCCCACCGCTCTGCCCACCATTCAATTATTTATGGAAGCTTTGGGGTACCATGAAGGGCTGCCAGCATCTTCCGAGTTAGTCGATACACCAGGGCATCGCTTATTACAACCAGCAGATGTTCTGTTGTCAAGGTTCCGAATAAGTAGATGTCTTTAGCTGAACGAATCACCAAGTACATGACACGCCAAGAGTCAATTGTGTCTCTATCAACAAACGTTTCGTCAGGACAGACAGGTTCCCTCTAACAAAAGATCTTGTCAATTTCGTTGATAGGACAGTTGATCAATTCCATTGTGTGGTAGTCTTAGGTTCCGGTGTACTTTTGTCTCTGTCCTTGCACCTGTTCCCACTCTCTCTCTCCCCCACAGTGGGGCGTGCAGCTGGCTCGAATCAGCAGGGTACACCTGAGCGTAATTAAGGGTTGCACTACTGAACCCTGCTGGTGCAGCATTTGGGTACCACAGCCACGTTTTCCTTGACCTCACTGGAGAGAGTCCTTGTTTTGACATGCTTGGCTTCCCAGGTCTGCCCAGTATTATCTAGCCTTGCCTAGCGTCCTTATTTCTGTACTCTTGACGGGGACGAATTTAATCACCTCCCTCTGGCATTTTGAGTACATACTGTAGTTATGCCGTTCCGAGTTGACAAACGCACCTGCCGTTTTTCAGGGATTCATTAATTATATTTTTAGGGACAAGACAGGGCCTTTCGTTTTCGTTTACCTGGATGATATTTTGATATATTCCTCAACTTTTGACGAACACGTTCAACAAGTCCGATTAGTCCTCCAACGTTTACTGGAAAAGAAGCTATTTGTCAAGGCTGAGAAGTATTCGTTTCATTCGGCATCTATCCCCTTTTTGGGTTTTATTGTGGAGGAGGGTAAACTTAGGCCCGATCCCGCTAAAGTCAAAGCGGTGGTAGATAGGCCTCCACCAGTTTCCAAGAAGCACCTTCAAAGGTTCCTGGGCTTCTCAAATGTTTACCGTCGGTTTATTCAGAATTTTAGCGACGTTACTTAGCCGCTGACTACGCTGACTTCCACTAAGGTCCTGATTAATGGGACGTCTGAAGATTATTAAACTGAAAATGTTGTTTACGTCAGCACCTGTTCTTTGACTCTGACCGTTCCCTACAATTTTTCGTTGAGGCGGACGCTTCTGACACAGGCGTAGGGGCCGTGCTCTCCCAGCAACTCTCCACCGACCAGAGGCTACACCCCTGCGCTTTCTTCTCACGTTGCCTATCTCCTGCTGAGAGGAACTACGACATTGGGAACAGGGAGCTTATTGCTGTCATCCTGGCTCTTCAGGAATGGAGGTATTGGCTGGAAGTATTCACAGACCATAAGAACTTGACGTATCTACGAACCGCACAGAGACTAAACCCCCGCCAGGCCAGGTGGGCATTGTTCCTGACACGGTTAAACTTTGTAATCACTTTCCGTCCTGGTTCTCAAAATGTGAAGCCTGATGCCTCCACTCCCCTCTCTTGGAGAAGAATTCACCGGAACCCACACCATCGGGGGACTTCAGTGGGACATTGAGAGGCAAGTCTTGGAGGCTCTCAAGTCTGACCAATCTTCTCGGGGCTATCTGCCAGGTCGGCTGTTCGTGGTGCCCCGGCTTCGGTCCAGCGTTCTGGACTGGGCACATGGGTCCAAGATCGCCTGTCACCCAGGCATGAATTACACCAGTTTCCTCCTCTCCCAGCGTTTTTGGTGGCCCTCTCTTAGAACAGATACTAAGGCTTTTGTGGCAGCCTGTTCGATCTGTGCTCGGAACAATGCATCCCACCAGGCCCCAGCAGGACTTTTACATCCATTGCCCATTCCCTCCCACATACATAGCCTTGGATTTTGTCACGGGGCTTCCCCCTTCCAAGGGCAAGGACACTATCTTGACCATCATGGACCGGTTTTCAAAGATTGCTCATTTTGTAGCCCTCCACAAGCTGCCTTCGGGGGGGCGGCGTGGCGAAGTTGGGAGAGTGGCCGTGCCAGCAATCTGAGGGTTACTGGTTCAATCCCCACCTTCTACCATCCTATCCACGTCCGTTGTGTCCTTGAGTTGAGTGTCCAAATCTTTTAACTCTGGGGCCGCATTGAGGGCCAAAAGCCGACTGCATGTAAAGTAACTATATATATATATATATATATATATATATATATATATATATATATATATATATATATATATATATATACCAGTGACTGGTGAGGCACTGACTTCATCACAGTCAGATTTACAAACATATGAACCCTAAAGAGTATCTTATTCACCATTTGATTGGCAGCAGTTAACGGGTTATGTTTAAAAGTGTCATGACTAGGACTATGGCTTGGTTTGTTCTCCCGAGGTGCAAGTGAATTGGACTGGTCAAGGCTTGAAGGTGGGTACATGATTTATTTAAACTATCAAAAAAAGGAATAAACGAAAAGCGCGCACAGGGGCGGAGGTACAAAAACTAGACTATAAACACAAAACTTGTGCATTGGCAGAAACTATGAACAATTAAACAAAACACTAACTGTGGCTTAATAAACAAAAACTTACTTGGCATGGACATGAAGTGCGCAGAGGTGGACAGAGTGTGACAGGGGGCATAAATGCGGGGATGTCGTCAGGACGAACAACAGAAAATGAAAAGCTTAAATAACACAGACATGATTAACGAAAACAGGTGCGTGACTCAAAACGTGAAACAGGTGCGTGACGTGACAGGTGAAAACACCAGGAGGCGGGATTACTGCGAGCATCAGCCAGTGCGTCTTCGCAGCAGTTTTATGATTGCTCAGCACAAGAAATATGTTACACACATACAGTTGTTGACGAAATACACTGTACATTATATACTTCAGCTAACTAAACTATGGAAATGTGAAAGCACTTTTATTATTTTAATATTGCTGATTTTGGCATACAGCTTAAGAAAACTCAAAAATCCCATCTAAAAAAATTAGAATATTTCTTCAGACCAAGTAAAAAAAAAAAGATTTATAACAGCAAAACAAAATGAAACATTTGAAAATGTCAATTAATGCACTTAGTACGTTGTTGGGAATCCTTTTGCATGGATTACTGCATCAATGCGGCGTGGCATGGAGGCAATCAGCCTGTGGCATTGCTGAGGTTGCCCATTGCCCAGGATGCTCTATGGAGATGTTGATTTCATTTTCCAGCATGTTCTGGCACCTGCCCACAGTGTCAAAACCACCAGTAACTGGTGTACTGACCATGGCATTACTGTCCTCGATTGGCCTGCCAACTCCCCTGACCTGAACACCATAGAGAATTTGTGGGGTATTGTGAAGAAGAAGCTGTAAGACACCAGACCCAATAATGCAAATGAGCTAAAGGCCGCTATTGAAGCATCCTGGGCAATGGGCAACCTCAGCAATGCCACAGGCTGATTGCCTCCATGCCACGCCGCATTGATGCAGTAATCCATGCAAAAGGATTCCCAACCAAGTACTGAGTGCATTAATTGACATTTTCAAATGTTTGATTTTGTTTTGCTGTTATAAATCTTTTTTTTTTACTTTGTCTGAGGAAATATTCTAATTTATATTTTTTGAGATGGGATTTTTGAGTTTTCTTAAGCTGTATGCCATAATCAGCAATATTAAAATAATAAAAGGCCTGCAATATTTCAGTTGATGTGTAATGAGTCCAGAATGTATGACATTTTCATGTTTTTAGTTGCATTACAGAAAATAAAGGACTTTATCACAAATTCTAATTTTCTGAGACAGTCCTGTATATATATATATATATATATATATATATATACCTGAGAAATAACAGCTACCAACCACTCACGAAACCCAACACAACACTCCAATACGTGCACCATGACAGCAACCACCCGCCCACCACCACGAAAAGAATACCTACCGGAATTAATAAAAGGCTATCGATGCTGTCATCTAGCAAAGCTGAATTTGACCAAGCAACCCCCCCGTACCAAAAAGCCCTTGATGAAAGCGGATACAATTTCACCCTCACCTATGAACCCACGCCAGGAAACCAACCGAAAAAGAACAGAAAACGAAACGACATCATCTGGTGCTTCACAGAGAGTAAATAGGACAACTAAAAAGGAAGATTACCTCCAAATTATTTGAGACAACCTAAAATCGTCAGCCCAAAGGTTGGGTCTTGAGCGTCGTTGGGTCTTCCAACAGGACAATGACCCCAAACACACGTCAAAAGTGGTAAAGGAATGGCTACATCAGGCTAGAATGAAGGTTTTAGAATGGCCTTCCCAAAGACCTGACTTAAATGTGTAGATAATGCTGAAGAAAAAAGTCCATGTCAGAAAACTTACACATTTAGCTGAACTGCACCAATTTTGTCAAGAGGAGTGTTCAAAAATTCAACCAGAAGCTTATCAGAAGCTTGTGGATGGCTACCAAAAGAGCCTTATTGCAGTGAAACTTGCCAAGGGACATGTAAGCAAATATTAACATTGCTGTATGTATACTTTTGACCCAGCACATTTGGTCACATTTTCAGTAGACCCATAATAAATACATAAAAGAACCAAACTTGGATGTTTTTTGTGACAAACAAGTATGTGCTCCAATCACTCTATCACAAAAAAATAAGAGTTGTAGAAAACTCAAGACAGCTATGACATTATGTTCTTTACAAGTGACCACGACTGTATATGTCCATCCATCCAGCCATCTTCTTCCGCTTATCCGAGGTCGGGTTGCGGGGGCAGCAGCCCAAGCAGGGAAGCCCAAACTTCCCTCTCCCCAGCCACTTCGTCCAGCTCTTCCTGTGGGACCCCGAGGCGTTCCCAGGCCAGCCGGGAGACAGTCTTCCCAACGTGTCCTGGGTCTTCCCCGCGGCCTCCTACCGGTCGGACGTGCCCTAAACACCTCCCTAGGGAAGCGTTCGGGTGGCATCCTGACCAGATGCCCGAACCAACTCATCTGGCTCCTCTCGATGTGGAGGAGCAGCGGCTTTACTTTGAGCTCCCCCCGGATGACAGAGCTTCTCACCCTATCTCTAAGGGAGATCCCCGCCACCCGCCGGAGGAAACTCATTTCGGCCGCTTGTACCCATGATCTTGTCCTTTCGGTCATAACCCAAAGCTCATGACCATAGGTGAGGATGGGAACGTAGATCGACCGGTAAATTGAGAGCTTTGCCTTCCGGCTCAGCTCCTTCTTCACCACAACGGATCGATACAGCGTCCGCATTACTGAAGACGCCGCACCGATCCGCCTGTCGATCTCACGATCCACTCTTCCCTCACTCGTGAACAAGACTCCGAGGTACTTGAACTCCTCCACTTGGGGCAAGATCTCCTCCCCAACCCGGAGATGGCACTCCACCCTTTTCCGGGCGAGAACCATGGACTTGGAGGTGCTGATTCTCATCCCAGTCGCTTCACACTCAGCTGCGAACCGATCCAGTGAGAGCTGAAGATCCTGGCCAGATGAAGCCATCAGGACCACATCATCTGCAAAAAGCAGAGACCTAATCCTGCAGTCACCAAACCAGATCCCCTCAACGCCTTGACTGCGCCTAGAAATTCTGTCCATAAAAGTTTTGAACAGAATCGGTGACAAAGGGCAGCCTTGGCGGAGTCCAACCCTCACTGGAAACGTGTCCGACTTACTACCGGCAATGCGGACCAAGCTCTGGCACTGATCATACAGGGAGCGGACTGCCACAATCAGACAGTCCGATACCCCATACTCTCTGAGCACTCCCCACAGGACTTCCCGAGGGACACGGTTGAATGCCTTCTCCAAGTCCACAAAACACATGTAGACTGGTTGGGCAAACTCCCATGCACCCTCAAGGACCCTGCCGATAGTATAGAGCTGGTCCACAGTTCCACGACCAGGACGAAAACCACACTGTTCCTCCTGAATCCGAGGTTCGGCTATCCGGCGTAGCCTCCTCTCCAGTACACCTGAATAGACCTTACCGGGAAGGCTGAGGAGTGTGATCCCACGATAGTTAGAACACACACTCCGGTTCCCCTTCTTAAAGTGAGGAACCACCACCCCGGTCTGCCAATCCAGAGGTACCGCCCCCGATGTCCACGCGATGCTGCAGAGTCTTGTCAACCTAGAGCCTTAAGGAACTCCGGGCGGATCTCATCTACCCTTGGGGCCTTGCCACCGAGGAGCTTTTTAACTACCTCAGCAACCTCAGCCCCGGAAATAGGAGAGCCCACCACAGACTCCCCAGGCACTGCTTCCTCATAGGAAGACGTGTTGGTGGGATTGAGGAGGTCTTCGAAGTATATGTATATGTGTACATATAATATTAATATAATGGATATATAATTAACATAATTGGATATTAAGCATATGTGAAAAGTTTGACTCCTATCTTGTGTACTTCCATGACGACCTCCTGAAAGTTTTGTAATTAATCAGAAATATCAAGCAGCTAAAATGCGCCAAACATGAATAAGTGTGGACAGTGTTTTGCATTTTCCCATCAAGCTTTGTAATGGATTTAAATGGGTGTAATTTTGAATTTTTTATATTAAATTTAAGTTTTTTATAAGATCTACAAAGTTCAGTGATATTTTGTTTTGGTTATAGTTTTTTTTCTTCTGTCTTTTACACCATGACTAGGGAAGGTTGTTTGCATTGTGGGGACCCATCGTTTTTTTTTTCTTATAACTGTACAGTCTATTATAGGTCTGTTCTCGCACGGGTTGTACCGAAAACCAAATTCCTTGCATTTTTGAAGTGCAATATCAATAATGTTCTATTCTATTCCATGCAATATAGATTGCAGAACTGTGATAAACACTGATGATGCTACAACCACCATGCTTGTGGACTGGAGGCAAGACACAAGTATGTGTGTTGCCAGTTATGTCGGCAATAATAGCTGTGTGTGATAGGACAGATTCTATGCAGCATGCGTTACGTGCACAGGTGGGTAGTAACGCGCTACATTTACTCCGTTACATCTACTTGAGTAACTTTTGGGATAAATTGTACTTCTAAGAGTAGTTTTAATGCAACATACTTTTACTTTTACTTGAGTATATTTATAGAGAAGAAACGCTACTTTTACTCCGCTACTTTTATCTACATTCAGCTCGCTACTCGCTACTAATTTTTATCGATCTCTTAATGCACGCTTTGTTTGTTTTGGTCTGTCATAGTGCCTGCGTTTCAACAAATACAGTCACTGGTGACGTTCACTCCGTTCCACCAATCAGATGCAGTCACTGGTGACGTTGGACCAATCAAACAGAGCCAGGCGGTCACATGACCTGACTTAAACAAGTTGAAAAACTTATTGGGGTGTTACCATTTAGTGGTCAATTGTACGGAATATATACTGTACTGTGCAATCTACTAATAAAAGTTTCAATCAATCAATCAAAAGTGTGAAGGAAAAAAGACCCTTTTTTATTTCAATCGTACATCCTGTCAAGAGCCTAAAGACTGACTGCACAGTTCCTGTCTTCACAATAAAAGTGCCGCTCCATCGCGCCTGCGCTTTCAAAACAAGAGTCTCCGAAAGCCAGCGCAAACAAGCTAGCAAGCTACGGAGTTTGCCGCCAATGTATTTCTTGTAAAGTGTATAAAAACGAATATGGAAGCTGGACAAATAAGGTGCCAAAAACCAACCACTTTCATGTGGTATTAGACAGAAAGGAGGAACTTTTTTTCTCCTCCATTTGAAAACGTGGACGTTATCATCACTACTGTCTGATTACAATCAACGCAAGTCATCAGAATCAGGTAATACACCAACTTATATTCTTGTCTTCATGAAAGAAAGGAATCTATATGTGTTAAACATGCATGTATATTCATTAAAACACCTTTAACATGTAAACAAAAACGGCAAAATAAATAAATATAAATTATATACTGTATATATATATGTGTGTGTATATATATGTATATGTATATGTATATATATATGTATATATGTATATACACATATATATATATATATATATATATATATATATATATATGATATGTGTGTGTATGTTACTCATCAGTTACTCAGTACTTGAGTAGTTTTTTCACAACATACTTTTTACTTTTACTCAAGTAAATATTTGGGTGACTACTCCTTACTTTTACTTGAGTTATAAATCTCTAAAGTAACAGTACTCTTACTTGAGTACAATTTCTGGCTACTCTACCCACCTCTGGTTACGTGTGATAGGACAGATTCTATACAGCAGGGGTATACATTAAAGCTGACCCTCTGTTGTTTGATGCAACAATCGGACCATGACCCATGGTCTGTGTTCAGTTACTGTTGGGTAAAATACCCCCTTAAGGTGCTAAATGCTCCAGTTGCTGCTGATGCAAGCTGACACGTTTTAATCGAGTCTTCATCACAGGCCCCTGACCTGCTTTCACCTGACTGTCTGGAGCACAATTACGATCCGTCCATTAATTAGCAATTAGGCAATCACGACGGTGCTTGCAGATGAAAAAGCCGAGTTAGTTAGGTGTTTTGCATCATGAAAGCAGCAATCTAAATTGACGAGCTCGATGTAGGTCGGTACGTACAAACACAAACTCGCGCGGACAAGTTGGACGGATTGTGGGATCGGTTGCCGAGGCGGATGAATTAGACTCATCATGCTTTAAACTCCTGCGATGAGGTGGACATTCTACCCTTGTCCAGGGTGTACCCCGCCTTCCGCCCGATTGTAGCTGAGTTAGGCTCCAACGGCCCCCGCGACCCCCAAAGGGAATAAGCGGTAGAAAATGGATGGATGGATGGATGTTTTAAACTCCACCTTGTAGCCTGTCCCGCCTGAAGCAACACGCGGGGCTTTCGGAAAAAAACAGCTTGTTTGAAAACTTGCCACTGTGCCGTGACAGTAACAACTCACAAGCACTTCATCATTGCCTGCTGTTTAACTACAGGAGCAGCAGTTACCTTGGATGAGGCTTCCAGCACCAAACAAACACTTCTGCCAATACAATAAAACATGGGGGGGGGGGCAAACTTTTTCCACTGAGGGCAGCACACTGAAAAATCGCAGAATGCAGGGCCATTTTCATTATTTTCATTATCAAAACACACACACATATATATATAAATATATACAGTATATACAGGTAAAAGCCAGTAAATTAGAATATTTTGAAAAACTTGATTTATTTCAGTAATTGCATTCAAAAGGTGTAACTTGTACATTATATTTATTCATTGCACACAGACTGATGCATTCAAATGTTTATTTCATTTAATTTTGATGATTTGAAGTGGCAACAAATGAAAATCCAAAATTCCGTGTGTCACAAAATTAGAATATTACTTAAGGCTAATACAAAAAAGGGATTTTTAGAAATGTTGGTCAACTGAAAAGTATGAAAATGAAAAATATGAGCATGTACAATACTCAATAGTTGGTTGGAGCTCCCTTTACCTCAATTACTGCGTTAATGCGGCGTGGCATGGAGTCGATGAGTTTCTGGCACTGCTCAGGTGTTATGAGAGCCCAGGTTGCTCTGATAGTGGCCTTCAACTCTTCTGCGTTTTTGGGTCTGGCATTCTGCATCTTCCTTTTCACAATACCCCACAGATTTTCTATGGGGCTAAGGTCAGGGGAGTTGGCGGGCCAATTTAGAACAGAAATACCATGGTCCGTAAACCAGGCACGGGTAGATTTTGCGCTGTGTGCAGGCGCCAAGTCCTGTTGGAACTTGAAATCTCCATCTCCATAGAGCAGGTCAGCAGCAGGAAGCATGAAGTGCTCTAAAACTTGCTGGTAGACGGCTGCGTTGACCCTGGATCTCAGGAAACAGAGTGGACCGACACCAGCAGATGACATGGCACCCCAAACCATCACCCAACCATGCAAATTTTGCATTTCCTTTGGAAATCGAGGTCCCAGAGTCTGGAGGAAGACAGGAGAGGCACAGGATCCACGTTGCCTGAAGTCTAGTGTAAAGTTTCCACCATCAGTGATGGTTTGGGGTGCCATGTCATCTGCTGGTGTCGGTCCACTCTGTTTCCTGAGATCCAGGGTCAACGCAGCCGTCTACCAGCAAGTTTTAGAGCACTTCATGCTTCCTGCTGCTGACCTGCTCTATGGAGATGGAGATTTCAAGTTCCAACAGGACTTGGCGCCTGCACACAGCGCAAAATCTACCCGTGCCTGGTTTACGGACCATGGTATTTCTGTTCTAAATTGGCCCGCCAACTCCCCTGACCTTAGCCCCATAGAAAATCTGTGGGGTATTGTGAAAAGGAAGATGCAGAATGCCAGACCCAAAAACGCAGAAGAGTTGAAGGCCACTATCAGAGCAACCTGGGCTCTCATAACACCTGAGCAGTGCCAGAAACTCATCGACTCCATGCCACGCCGCATTAACGCAGTAATTGAGGCAAAAGGAGCTCCAACCAAGTATTGAGTATTGTACATGCTCATATTTTTCATTTTCATACTTTTCAGTTGGCCAACATTTCTAAAAATCCCTTTTTTGTATTAGCCTTACACAATATTCTAATTTTGTGACACACGGAATTTTGGATTTTCATTTGTTGCCACTTCAAATCATCAAAATTAAATGAAATAAACATTTGAATGCATCAGTCTGTGTGCAATGAATAAATATAATGTACAAGTTACACCTTTTGAATGCAATTACTGAACAAAATCAAGTTTTTCAAAATATTCTAATTTACTGGCTTTTACCTGTGTATATATATATATATATATATATATATATATATATATATATATATATATATATATATATATATATATATAGCAGTAAAAGTAACAGGAGATGCTGCGTTTATTCGTCCGTAAATTTCACACTGACACAGCTGGTGACAATTACTTTCAACACAACAGGGTAGGAGAAGTCTCACATTTCTCACACTTGTTTCTTATAGCATCGGAGAGATAGGATTTAGCACAGGCGTCTGATTGTATCTCCGAAGACGGCAAAAAACGGAGGAGTCGACTCCCAGTTTTCTGCGAGGGAAAAGTCCGCTTCCGTGAACAGCATGAAAGGGCCTTAAATGTCGAGGAGTACCCTGCATGAGTGAAGAGGAAGTTGTTCAACTCCCTCAACATAAAAAAGATCACGAGACGGTTTCCAAAGTGAACATGTGGATGCCAGCAAAATGGCCAGTTTTAAATGCCCATCTATGGAAGGCTTAGACTTTTTACTCTTTCAAGCTAGTAGCTTAATATTACTGTACTGACCTGAATATTAAATGGTACATAAACTTCATTGATGCCGGTAGCGCCTTACTTAGTCTAATATGACTTACTTAGTCTAATATGACTTACTTAGTGTAATGTGATGTCTTTTTCCGTTTATGTGCGTTAAAGACAGCAATATAAAGGTTCCCTGTACACTCTATCCTGGAGACAAAGTATTATTCACCTTCAAAAACACAACTTCAAATTTGAAAAAAACATGGCGCAATGAAACTACCGTATTTTCCGCACCATAAGGCGCCCTGGGTTATAAGCCGCGTCTTCAATGAACGGCATATTTCAAAACTTTGTCCACCTGTTATAAGCCGCATCTAACTGCGCTAAAGGAATGTCAAAAAAACAGTCAGATAGGTCAGTCAAACTTTAATAATATATTAAAAACCAGCGTGATGTGGGCGCGCATGGAGTCGTATATCAACATGGACGGAGCTGCGTGACAAAAGCCACCCGGCCTCTTCGCGTAAACTTCCCTTAACCACTCGCTCATCTTTTCTTCATCCATCCATCCTTTCGAGTTAGCTTTTATGATGACGCCGGCTGGAAAGGTCTCTTTTGGCAAGGTCTTCCTTTTGAATATCACCATGGGTGGAAGTTTCTGGCCATTAGCATGGCAAGCTAGAACCACAGTGAAGGATGACTTCTCATTCCCTGTGGTGCGAATATTCACCGTACGTGCTCCCGTTGTATCCACAGTGCGGTTCACAGGAATATCAAAAGTCAGTGGAACCTCATCCATGTTGATAATGTTCTCTGGCCGGATCTTTTTTTCAGCTATCTTGTTTTTACAATATGCACGGAAAGTAGCCAGCTTTTCTTGAAAGTCTTTAGGCAGTTGCTGTGAAATAGTAGTCCGTGTGCGGATGGAGAGATTGCGTCTTTTCATGAACCGGATCCCTGTCGCTTAGTAGGAGCCATTTTGTGGTCTTTACAGATGTAAACACACAAAGGAAATGAAACGTAATATCCGCACGCTTTTTCTTCTTCTACGCGGGCGGGTGGTTGCTTACAGTAGAAGAAGAAGCGCTTCCTGTTCTATGGGGGCGGGTGCTTACCTTGGCGGTTGCTTGCGTAGAAGAAGAAGCACTTCCTCTTCTACGGGGAAAAAAGATGGCGGCTGTTTACCGTAGTTGCGAGACCGAAACTTTATGAAAATGAATCTTAATATTAATCCATATATAAAGCGCACCGGGTTAAAAGCCGCACTGTCAGCTTTTGAGTAAATTTGTGGTTTTTAGGTGCGGCTAATAGTGCGGAAAATACGGTAAGAGTGAAAGTCCCAGCAGGTGGTGCGAAGGAGAGCGCTGTGACTGATATAGCAGGCCCCTACCACCCAAACAACAGAAGCTCGACTTTTGTGCAAAAGCGTTAAGTGGGGGGGAGTTAAAAAAGTTGGTCGAGCAGTATGTTGTCGAGGAAAAGCTGCTTGACTTCCTCACAGACAGACTTCCAGTGCCATCTCCCCGAGCACCGGCTCCCCCCAGGGCTGCGTCCTGAGTCCGTTGCTGTTCACGTTGATGACCCATGACCGCTGCGCCAGGTCCACTACTAACCACATTGTAAAGTATGCGGACGACACAACAGTAGTGAGCAATGTTCCCTCTAAGGTGCGCGCATGTGCAATTGCGCACTGCTCAAGCGTCCTCTGCGCACGGCAAATCTATGCCACGCACAAAATCAAATAAAAAAATAAGCGCATAACAATTTTCGACACGACACGGACACGACAGAGAAAACCGTTTCCGTCATCATTGTTCAAATATTGTAACGTCTGTCGAGACGCTTTGAGGACATGAATTCCATCGATCCCTTTACTGAGCAATAGTCTTTATTGTCGGCCATAAACACATCACCAAAACATTGGTAAAAAAAATTATATCCAGCAAAACTGGTCATTTTCTGCAGTACATACCAGACCAAAACCAACTTTGTTATATCAACAGCAGCCGCTCGCTCTTTCTCACTTGCGCCAACACATGCACATATGGCACTTAGCCAGTGATGCGTTTACAGCTGCTTTTTGCAGATGATGTGGTCCTGATGGCTTCATCTGGCCAGGATCTTCAGCTCTCACTGGATCGGTTCGCAGCTGAGTGTGAAGCGACTGGGATGAGAATCAGCACCTCCAAGTCCGAGTCCATGGTTCTCGCCTGGAAAAGGGTGGAGTGCCATTTCCGGGTTGGGGAGGAGATCTTGCTCCAAGTGGAGGAGTTCAAGTACCTCAGAGTCTTGTTCACGAGTGAGGGAAGAGTGGATCGTGAGATCGACAGGCGGATCGGTGCGGTGTCTTTAGTAATGCGGACGCTGTATCGATCTGTTGTGGTGAAGAAGGAGCTGAGCCGGAAGGCAAAGCTCTCAATTTACCGGTCGATCCGACACCGGGGCCCGCTTCAAGATGGCGGCGAGGGGGCGTGGCCTGCAGACTCGCGTCCAAATGGACTACAGGTGCATGGGGCGGGCAGCTGGGCACAATCAGATAATCTGTCTGTGTATAAAAGCGTGACAGCCGAGAGAGACGGGAGGAGAGGTGGAGAGCCAGAGGCAAGACGCGGAGCACAGTCCACAGCGAGAGCGAGACGACAAAGACGGAGACGCGGCCGGCTGAAAAGCGGGAAGCGGATCGAGCAGCAGGTGGAGCCGGAGCTGAAAAGCGGCCAGCAAAAGACTTTCTTATATTGAAAAATAAAGAAGTCTAAACCTGCTCCCGACGATGTCATCCGTTGATGGTCCTGAGAACTCACCCGGAAGCAAGGGTCTTCCACAATCCTCTCTCCACAATGCGAGCGGGCAGCGGGTTGAAATTGAAGCACTTCTGACACCAATGTAATGGCCCGCAGTGTAGAAGGAGTCACACAGACGAGAATGCGCTGTTCAATCGCTTTATTAACAAGCGGTAACTGGTTGTAGTTCAAAAAGTAACGCGCACACATACACGAGCTGCTGTTAGCCACAACTCACGCTCACACACACTCTCGCTTTCCCCAACTCCCCCGCGCATGCGCGTTCACCTTAAAGACACAGTACACCAATACAAATATCACAGATATTACAATACATTTATACAAACAACTTTTTCTCCAAAAGTGATCAACGACAACAACTGTCAAGCAGCTAAGAAATAGGATCACTGATATAAAAAAATGTGATTCACGAAAAAAAAGGATTCAATTTTGTCTTAAAGAATATTTTTCCAAAAACCAGTCCTAAAAAAAGAGGACTGTCTATATTCCTGTTAACACCCAAAGTTCGATATAACACGGTCGTTGGGACCAAAAAAAACCCAGATCGATTAGACAACCGATCGATTCCCAAGATCGTGTTATATAGAAATCCTTACCCTTTTCTTTTCTGCTCGGTCACGCTGCTGTTGGTTCGCTCCTTCATACTCGTTCGTAGTCAAAGCTAAATGCTCTATTTAGTGCGCTTTTAAATATTTTATAGCCTTTAGCCCTTCTCCAACACATTTTGTAGTCCTATCGAATTTACAAAGCACTTTGTCTCTTTGTTTCATCGCTTCACATTCAGCTAGCGAGCTGCTAAGCTAGCCGAGCTAAGCTAGCCCCGGTCCGAAGACAGCAACAACTCGACTGGTGAAGGAAAAAACGTGAGTGTTCTTCTTGCACTCTTCTCGAGGAGAGGTTGTCCCTTACGAGAGGGACGTGTCCGCCAATTAGAGCAGAGTAACTTTGTAATGTTATATGCCGTGGACACCAGTGACGTGCGGTGAGGTTGATGGCTGGTGAGGCACTGACTTCATCACAGTCAGATTTACAAACATATGAACCCTAAAGAGTATCTTATTCACCATTTGATTGGCAGCAGTTAACGGGTTATGTTTAAAAGCTCATACCAGCATTCTTCCCTGCTTGGCACTCAGCATCAAGGGTTGGAATTGGGGGTTAAATCACCAAAAATGATTCCCGGGCGCGGCGCCGCTGCTGCCCACTGCTCCCCTCACCTCCCAGGGGGTGAACAAGGGGATGGGTCAAATACAGAGGACAAATTCCATTACACCTAGTGTGTGTGTGACAATCATTGGTACTTTAACTTTACTTTAACTTTACACATACAAACTGTAGCACACAAAAAAAGCACATTTAATAAAAAAAACGTTATTATGGTCTTACCTTTACTTACAAATTAAGTCCATGCGCCGCAACTAAAGCCCTCACTTAAACTTTCCACGTGCAAGATTGAATCTATTTAAAAAAGTGTAACCGAGGGTTTATAAATGTCGCCTATACTGTATGAAACTACAAAATAACAAATACGGAGGCTCCAGTTTACACGAGGACCACTTTATTTACCTTCTTTCAAAAACTTCCGCTCCACCCCATGTCATCACTTCCGCTCTTAGCGCCTTCAAAATAAGAGCTCGAGGCATATACTGTGTAACAGCGCATAACAGGAACTTAACATCACAAAGAGGAAAGCCCATGAAAATAGGTTACAAAAGTTATTTAATAAGAAGCCAAAAAGTGCAAAAACAATAATGTTCATGTTGGAGGAGTTGTGAATTAGATACACCTGCAGTCTGCAGGTGTACCTAATGTTGTGGCCCTGCAGTCATTCACAACTCCTCCAACACGAACATTATTGTTTTTGCACTTTTTGGCTTCTTATGAAATAACTTTTTTAAATAGATTCAATCTTGCACGTGGAAAGTTTAAGTGTGGGCTTTAGTTGATATAACAATTCTACGGCGGGGGTGCAGGAGGCGGGGCTACTGGAGCCTCAGCCAGTGCGTCTTTTGCAGCCGTTTTATGATCGCTCAGCACAAGAAATACGTTACACACATACAGTTGTTGACAAAATACACTGTACATTATATACCTCAGCTAACTAAACTATGGAAATGTATAATATAATTCATATAGCAATACAGTCTCACTGCACAGCAGGCCAGCAGTTAGCCGAGTCCGGAATCCATGTTGAGGCACTGAGTGACGTGCCTCAACTGGCTGCTGTTCACCGCACCGTCTCTTCTCAGTATGTGAACGGCAAATGTGAAAATTCAGCGATTTTGAAAAAAAAAAAATCTAAAACTGGTGAAGTTAAATGGAAAATAACTCTATAGTATAATCACTGGATACATATAACAATTTAATTTTTTTTTTTTTTTTTTTACATTTTTTTTCTTTCCATGATGGCAGATGAGGCCCCGCCTCACCTGCCTCTAGTGACTGCACGTCACTGGTGGACACGCTTGCTAGCGTTAGCTGTATTGAGGATCACCTGCCTACCCCATGGACTGCCTCGTTCCTCCGCTCTCATCAACACTTGGTAACACACTTCAGCTAATCTACACACATAGTCACACACATACACTCTTGGATTTTGTCACTCACCATTCTATAGTTTATTATTATTGTTTTGTTATTTTATATGTATATATTGACTAAATATATAATCAATTATTGTATACCTAACCCTGGTGTCTGTTGCCGTCATCTCCCTTAGTCAAACCATAACACACACCACGATATAAATATGCACGATCGCGTTAAAATAAATATCACATTATATCGAACTTTAAGTGTATTTGTAAAAACGGTGGATGCTCCATTTAACTTTTGTTTGCCTTTCCCAGTCCTCCCATTATCTGTTTGACTCTGGAACCAACCCAGTGGCCACAGAATGAACAATGAAAGGCACAGGATGTAACACCAACTGTGTTTTTACACAATACATTTACCTTTTACACAATTTGTTAGTTTGTAAGGCCGCCGTGGCCAACAGTAGCATACCCGCTGGCCGCCCAGGGGCAACAGTAAGGACAAAGTGCCGTCTGATGGTGAACTGCGGCCCCTTGCCATTTGGAGGGAGCGGAAAAAAGCCAAGGTACAAAAAAGCATGACCTGAGGTTACGTCCGCATCATGCGGTTCACGCTCGTGCTCCCTGGCTTTTCCTTCTATTGACGCAATCAGGTGGACATTGCAGAGCAACAATACACAGCAGGAGTTGAAAGAGCCAAAGGGCCTTTCTCTATTTTACGTTTACATGCACTATTCTAAATAACACAAAAAGCCAAGTCATTATTGTATGAATTTGGTTAAAATCAGTATTCGAAAAGACAAATTATGTTCAACTTTTTTAAGCATCGGATTAACACAGGATCAATATATGGGCGATAACTAGACTAATTGTAATGTGTGAATCCTACCCTTAGAGGGGAACTGCACTTTTTTTTTTTTTTTTTGCCTATCGTTCACAATCATTATGAGAGACAAGAACACGCATGTCCTTTTTTTTAGGATTTTAAATATAATAAAAATCGCTTGAAAGATGTGGCTCATAGGAGTCCCAGTTGTAACCTGTAAAGCCTCTAAAACAACTTCAAAACCCTCCATCAACGTTTTATATAAACACTGCAAGTATACATATATAATGTAGTAACAGACACCTTCATAACAATATGTAACATGTACAATATACACAATGCAAGTATATATATATATATATATATATATATATATATATATATATATATATATATATATATATATATATATATATATATATATATATATAAAATGTAGTAAGAGACACCATAACAATATGTAATATGTACACAATACACACTGCAAGTATATATATAATGTAGTAACAGACACCTTTATAACAATATGTAATATGTACAATATACACACTGCAAGTATATATATAATGTAGTAACAGACACCTTCATAACAATATGTAATGTGTACAATATACACACTGCAAGTATATATATAATGTAGTAACATACACCTTCATAACAATATGTAACATGTACAATATACACACTGCAAGTATATATTTAATGTGGTAACAGACACCTTCATAACAATATGCAATGTGTTTTATATACACACTGCAAGTATATATATATATATATATATATATATATATATATATATATATATATATATATATATATATATATATATGTATATATTTATATATATATATATATATATATATATATATATATATATATATATATATATATATATATATATATAATGTAGTAACAGACACCTTCATAACAATATGTAATATGTACAATACACACACTGCAAGTATATTTCTATACCGTAGTAACAGACACTTTCATAACAATAAGTAATATGTACAATATACACACTGCAAGTATATTTATAATGTAGTAAGAGACACCTTTATAACAATATGTAATGTGTTTTATATACACACTGCAAGTATATATATAATGTAGTAACAGACAGCTTCATAACAATATGTAATATGTACAATATACACACTGCAAGTATATACAGTATATAATGTAGTAACATACACCTTGATAACAATATGTAACATGTACAATATACACACCGCAAGTATATATTTATATGATGTAGTAACAGACACCTTCATAACAATATGTAATATGTACAATATTTACCCTATTTTGATCATTCTAAAAATTGTCAAGACTGATTTCTTCCGCACATTGATTTCTGTTACCGTAGCAACGCACGTCTGACTTCTGGCAACAACTGTTTGTTCCTACTTCCAGAATCAAGCACGCGTGTGTGTTCTAATCATGGCAGACTTGGTAACGGAAAACGAAGACGACTATTTTTGGACAAATGAGGATTCACAACCGTCTCTTTTTGAAACTGAATATACTGAGGATGAACTGCTGCTTCTCGAAGCGAGCACGAAGGAAGAGTGAAACGTTGGAGCAGACGGAAGCTGAGAGAGTGAGGTGAAAGCGACAACGCTATAAATGTGGAACTTGGAGACAAGCTATTTCAACATAAATGGAGTGCTTACCCAAAATCAACCAGAAATGTCCCAGACAAACAACTGTCCATCGAGTGAGTCACTTTATTATCGATCATGATATACAACTACAGTACATACGCTCTCTGCCTAGCTCAGATGTGTACAAATAAAACATGAAATGTAGGCTAACACTTTACAGATACTGTAATATGATTGTTCATTTCATTTCATTTATTAGGACCACGTACGATCACATCAGAAATGCAATTGTACCAGACTGTAGCTTAGTAGCTAACTTCCATCTAAAGTTCATAGGGGGAAGGACAAAGTGCATGATAATACAGTGCAAGTTAAAACACATATCTTTTAAATATCATACATACACACATACATAAAGCATACATACCAGAGGTGGGACCAAGTCATTGTTTTGCAAGTCACAAGTAAGTCTCAAGTCTTTGCCCTCAAGTCCGAGTCAAGTCCCGAGTCAAGACAGGCAAGCCTCGAGTCAAGTCCAAAGTCAAGACTGGAAAGTCTCAAGTCAAGTCCTAAGTCCTGCATTTTGAGTTTCGAGTCCTTTCAAGTCCTTTTAACCACAGACTAATATATTAACACAGATTGTGTATGCTTTTCAAACGCTGTATTTATTTATTAAAACAAGTGCATTTTAAATTGCAGGAAAGAATATTGTGCTGACATTGCACTTTATAATAGCACTATTAACCAGTCATTTTAAACATTAACTCATTCCTTTACAGAACAAACACATTGAAAAATAAAGTGCAAATGTACTTATTTGTACAAAAGTGTTAACATTGAAAAAACATGACATATACGTGAACATAACAAAAAAGTTATACTTTTTATATGTCAGGGCCCTATGCTGCATTGCATTTGCAAAAGACCAAATTAGCCAAGAGTCTGTCAGTCATTTGTGCACGATGGGGGCGTAGTATGATGCCACCATGGCTGAAAACTCGCTCCACTGGAGCACTGGAGGCAGGCACTGCCAAGACTCTCATGGCCACTCGGAACAGTGAAGGAAGAGTCTTCATGTTCAATGCCCAGAACAATAGGGGGGAGAGAGTTGTTTTGGGTTGGTGCACTACTAAGTGTATCTTGTGTTTTTTATGTTGATTTAATTAAAAAAAGAAAAAAAAAAAAATTATTTCTTGTGCGGCCCGATACCAATCGATCCACGGACCAGTACCGGGCCGCGGCCCGGTGGTTGGGGACCACTGAGGTAAACAACCAACAGTATGTCAGAAAGCTAGCTAAAACGGTACACATATTCATAATATAGTATACATTTTAACTGACCTTTATTTTACTATTTTTGTCTTTTTTTAGGTGGCTAAAATACGCGGTGCTGCTGACCGCCGTCTAACGTTACGTGTGATATATTGACTAACGTAACCCTGCTTAAAAAAAATCACTGAACAAAAAGTATGAATAAGGTAGTGAACTGCAACAGATTCCCGTGTTTGCAATAACGTTATAACGTTAGCAGTGAGTTTACAGCCTCACTGATTTAACTACACAGCAAATAAAAGTCACGTTACTTAGCCAATAAACGTTATCTTACATTCAAAACTTACCATTCTTTGTGCAACTTCAAATGCCGGACGAAGTTGGAAGTTGTTGCCTCTCCATCAGTAATTTTCGAACCGCATGTGTTGCATACTGCAAACCGTTTTGTGTTGACCACCTCGTAATTTTTATACCCAAACAAAATTATTTTAGGTATCATTTTTTGTTCACTGGCGTGTGGTTTGGACATGTCTTCTTCGTTGGTTGTCCTGCAATTTGATTGGATGAATGCTGTGTGATGAAAACAAAGTAGATCTAATTTGATTGGCTGTTGTACTGAGACCACACCAGCTGACACACGCAACGCTGATAGACAAGTACACAATGAAAAATACGGAGCGCTCCCGAATAACTTTTTCATCTTTGGGTTTTGGGGAAAGTAGCAAGTCATGTCAAGTCATGTCAATTCAAAAGGCTCAAGTCCAAGTGAAGTCACAAGTCATTGATGTTAAAGTCTAAGTCGAGTTGCAAGTCTTTTTACATTTTGTCAAGTCGAGTCTAAAGTCATCAAATTCATGACTCGAGTCTGACTCGAGTCCAAGTCATGTGACTCGAGTCCACACCTCTGATACATACTGATATTATCTAAAAGAAACAACTCAACACACTACTTACATTCGAAGGAGGTGCAGCCTTCATCGTGCATTCGGTACAGCCAATCACATTAAAAATCCCAATAATGCACATCGTGCATCGTACATCTCTGGTTATCTACAAAACGTGTTTGTACTTCTCTTGTAAAGGAAGTGAGTCAATTCAAGCTCAGCAGTTCAAATGAGAGCTTGTTTCACAGCCTTTGACCAGAAAGCAGATTTGGAATACTACACTGCCCTCTAATAGTACCTCTGGTTCCCCTTGTGGTTGTATCTGAGGTCCGATGGACAACATGTTTGAGTTGAGCTGGAGCCAAGTTCGTAGACCATTTGGATGTATGAGAGAGATATACAATTGTTAAAATTGAGCATATCGTGTTTGTTTAGAAGTCTGCAGTGATGATATTGTTGGGCTTTTTTGTCCGGGTTTCTAATAGCTTGATGGTTGTTTTGTTTGCTTGAGCCCAGCTGGCGACACAATAAGAGAAGTGTGACACAATCATTGCATCTAAGTAGCTTTTAGCTGCCTCAACAGAGAGCCAATTTCGTATATACTTCTGAAAGTGGCTGGATTATATGGAAACGTTTCTGTCATGTCTTTTGAAATCGAGGGAGTGGTGAAGTATGAGTCCGAGGTATTTGTATTCTGTAACAGTTTCAGGCGTGTGATTTGGACTTAATGAAAAAGACTAAAAATAAGCCGGGGTTCCAGGGCGGTGCCCTGGTGGGGGGGCTTGGGTCGCTATCCCCACCCCAATACCCCTCCCCAAAGCCCCTGGTTTTTCAGCAATAGAACATGCAAACATTAGCCAAAAAAAAGCACAATTTAAAGATGTTTTAGGGTTTAAAGAATTGAAAAATTATCAACAGAGTTGACATGAATACATAACCCATTCATCTAAATGAATCACTGTTATTTAGTCACTACAGTAATTACAAATTGTGTTCACATCCACAGGAACCACATGGGTTAGCCTACTCTCTACAGTATTTACAACCTTACCAGAGTTCACTTCACAGCCACAGATGGTCCATCTAGTTATTGACATTAATTACACATTACTTTGGTGGGGGAAGAGTGGATCGTGAGATCGACAGGCGGATCGGTGCGGCGTCTTCAGTAATGCGGACGCTGTATCGATCCGTTGTGGTGAAGAAGGAGCTGAGCCGGAAGGCAAAGCTCTCGATTTACCGGTCGATCTATGTTCCCATCCTCACCTATGGTCATGAGCTTTGGGTCATGACCGAAAGGACAAGATCACGGGTACAAGCGGCCGAAATGAGTTTCCTCCGCCGAGTGGCGGGGCTCTCCCTTAGAGATAGGGTGAGAAGCTCTGTCATCCGGGGGGAGCTCAAAGTAAAGCCGCTGCTCCTCCACATCGAGAGGAGCCAGATGAGGTGGTTCGGGCATCTGGTCAGGATGCCACCCGAACGCCTCCCTAGGAAGGTGTTTCGGGCACGTCCGACCGGTAGGAGGCCACGGGGAAGACCCAGGACACGCTGGGAAGACTATCTCTCCCGGCTGTCCTGGGAACGCCTCGGGATCCCCCGGGAGGAGCTGGACGAAGTGGCTGGGGAGAGGGAAGTCTGGGCTTCCCTGCTTAAGCTGCTGCCCCCGCGACCCGACCTCGGATAAGCGGAAGAAGATGGATGGCTGGATACTTTGGTCATTCACACGTTACATTCAAAATGATTCAACTATTCAATGATAAAATATAAACAGTAGAAATAATGAACAAAATGTCAGCTACTGTCTTGTTCTAAAACACCAATGAAAATGAAATGTAGCATTTAGACAGGCTATACAAGGGGTCGGCAACCTTTACCAGTCAAAGAGCCATATTGACCAGTTTCACAAATTATAGAAAACAACGGGAGCCGCAAACAATTTTTTAAATTTTAAATGAAATAACACTGCATACAGAGTTTTTTTTTTTGCTTCGTGCTATGTATAACCAGGGGTCATAGACACGCTGCCCACACGTTTATATGGAATTTGAAAGCTGGTGTGGCACGCGGGTTTTAGATGAATGGCGCTTGTCAGCGTCATGCGTGCCGTGATGGTACAGCGTATAGCGACCATTACAACCAGCGTGCCTGATCAGCCACACGTTATATGGAGCTTACGCTTGCTCACGTAGGTGACAGCAATGCATACTTGGTCAACAACCACACAGGTTACACTGACGGTGGCGGTATAAAAAAAACCCAACTTTAACACTCTTACTAATAATGCGCCACACTGTGAACCCACACCAAACAAGAATGACAAACACATTTCGGGAGAACATCTGCACCGTAACACAACATAAACACAACAGGACAAATACCCAGAATCCCATGCAGCCCTAACTCTTTCGGGATACATTATACACCCCCGCTACCAAACCCCGCCCACCTCAACCGACGCACAGAGAGAGGGGGGGGGGGGGGGGTTGATGTGTGAGGGAGCAGGGTTGGGGTGGGGGCGGGGTTTGGTGGTAGCAGGGGTGTATAATGTAGCCCAGAAGAGTCAGGGCTGCATGGGATTCTGGGTGTTTGTTCTGTTGTGTTTATGTTGTGTTAAGGTGCAGATGTGAATGTGTGAAATGTGTTTGTCATTCTTGTTTGGTTTTGGTTCAAAGTGTGGCGCATTATTAGTAAGAGTGTTAAAGTTGTTTTATATGGTCACCGTCAGTGTAACCTGTGTGGCTGTTGACCAAGTATGCCTTGCTGTCACGTACGTGTGCAAGCAGAAGATGTATATTGTATAAGAAGTGTTGGACTGGCACGCTGTCAACACAGGTTGTAGAGGGCGCTAAATGCTGTACCATCATGGCACGCCCTTATTATAGCTGTAAGGGTGGAAATCGGTGAATATTAATCCCGGGAGTTTTCTGCGAGAGTCACTGAAATCCGGAAGTCTCACGGGAAAATTGGGGGGTTCAGCAAGTAAGCAGCTGAGCCGCATCAGAGTGATCAAAAAGCCGCATGCGGCTCCGGAGCCACGGGTTGCCGACCCCTGGGGTATACTGTAGCAAAGGTCCTCCATCATGTGTGTTCTTAAATGTGTATTCCATGTCTTCAGGTCGAGAACAGTTTTGATTTGGGCTTACATGGTAAACAACTCAAATGAATGCATTGTTTTATCCAGACGCATACATTTGTCCAAATGTGGCTAAGTAGACGCATTGTGGGTTTCCTGAACGTCGTCTACATCGCTAAAAGAAAAATCTAAGGAAGAAAATCCCTCTGCCATCTTCCACTATTTTTTTAACATATAAATCAACCGCTTGAATATTCCCTCTTCTCTTCTACGACTCTCTCATCGTCATTTGGGATGTCTGTTGTGATTTCCCTTCCTGGTTTTATGACCCGCCCTATCGTGCCTCTTATTGGCCTGTCCCTAATGTTTTGCCCTAATCTTAACCAATCGTGACTCATCATAGTAAACAACCAATCAATCATGGATGTTCTTATACGTAAACCAACCAGTCATCATTGATGTTTCCCGTATAGTTTGTCCCCTGCCCATGGAGTTGCTTCGCTATGTAGCTTCTATTTTTAAATTAATCATTTTTAATGGAAAACCGTAGTTTTTACCACTGGATTATCAAAAACCGTACTTATTACGGGACAACCGTAGTTGTTGGCAGGTATGGCAAAGACACGGATCAAGATTTTAACACACATTGTAGGTCGGAAAAAAACGAAGAAAAACAGAAAATATTTTCTTATATTTTTATAAAGTTAAAGTTAAAGTTAAAGTACCAATGATTGTCACACACACACTAGGTGTGGCGAAATTATTCTCTGCATTTGACCCATCACCCTTGATCACCCCCTGAGAGGTGAGGGGAGCAGTGGGCAGCAGCGGTGGCTGCGCCCGGGAATCATTTTGGTGATTTAACCCCCAATTCCAACCCTTGATGCTGAGTGCCAAGCAGGGAGGTAATGGGTCCCATTTTTATAGTCTTTGGTATGACTCGGCCGGGATTTTAACTCCCAACCTACCGATCTCAGGACGGACACTCTAGCCACTAGGCCACTGAATAGGTATAGAGATAAAACAGACGGATTTCCGACTATAGACAGACAAATCACATGCCTGCAGTTTGTATAGGTTCCACGCAGGGCCGGCCCGTGGCATAGGCCGTATAGGCAAATGCTAAGGGCGCCGTCCATCAGGGGGCGCCACGCCAGTGCCACAAATGTTGGAGAAAAAAAAAAGAAAAAAAGTTGGTACTATTATTTCTAAATACAAAAAATAATCCCACGTTAATTAAAATGCAAATTAAAGCCTATTTAATAGAAATATTATTTGTTACAACATTACGCCCCCCCCCCTTCCCGTATCATGACTCTTTTTGGACGTCACCACATCAAAAAATCAACACAAGATGTCAAAACGGCCAAAACTGTCAGGTGCCCAGGGAAGAAAAAAGAGAAAAGAAGAGGAGGAGAAACGAGAAAAGACAGAGGTAGCAGGTAGGTAACGTTAGCCTACATGAAATTATTTGTCTGTTACAGAATGTGATAGTAACCTGGCTTTTTAGCATTAAGCTAATGTTACATGATTCGGCAATTGCTAATCAATAAATAGCTAGTTCTGTTTTAACGTCGGGTTAATATTGTGGAGGGGGCTAAATTGTTATGGAAAATAATAATGTAACGTTAGGTAATTACAGTACTCCCACCTTACATTCCTCAGGGACATTTGTATTAGATCTTTTAAGCAGGTGTTTTTTGTTTACATTGTTATTGCCTTCTGGTTAGCTAATGTTTGCCCTGCAGGTAATAGTCACTTTTCCACCCATTTATATATTAGGTATAGTTGTAAGTAAAAAAAAAAAAGGTCAAAGACAAAGCTATTCGGTTTCTTGTGAGTATATACACTTCACTGCCGATGTGGGGGGGGCGCCACCTAAAATCTTGCCTAGGGCGCCAGATTGGTTAGGGCCGGGCCTGATTTTGACGAATATTTACGACGTTTATCGCTTTTTGATGACGTTCTGGGTGGACGAATACGACTTGAGTGCGGGAGCGTTCACATTGAGGACGCATTGCATATATATACGATTTATTTCCACAAACGAAAGAGGTCTGGGTCGAATATGAAGAATTCGGAATTGCTCCCTGAACTTTGTGGAAATGTCCAACCACAACACAACATTTGAAATTACACCCTTTTAAATCCCCTGCAATGCATGACGGGGAAATGGAAAAGACTCTCTGAACACTTATCCATGCACATCTTAGCTGCTTGATATTTCTGATTGATTAAAGAGGTCGTCACGGAAGTAAACAAAGTAGGAGTCGAACTTTCACAAACTCTTAATATCCAATGATATGAATTGTCATTTATATATCCTATATATGTATGTACATATATTAGGGATGTCCCGATCCAGGTTTTTGCACTTCCGATCCGATACCGATATTGTTTTTGCACTTCCGATCCGATACCGATACTGACCGATATCGATACTGACCGATACTGGCCTATCCGAGCATGTATTAAAGTTTAAAGTTATTTAGCCTACTTAGTTGTCAGAATCATGTTGAAAAGGGTTTTAGTACTCTTGATAACAACTAGCCAGCTGAATTAGGGGAGTTTGAATAATACACAATGGTTGGTAACAAGAAACTGACCTGTTTATTCAAGGATAAACACAAAATAGACAAAATTATACATGACAAACAGAAATGGCATCATTGAAACAAGGGCTGGGCGATATGGCCTTTTTTTAATATTGCGATATTTTAAGGCCATATTGCGATACACGATATATATCTCGATATTTTGCCTCAGCCTTGAATGAACACTTGATGCATATAATCACAGCAGTATGATGATTCTATGTGTTTTGATTGATTGATTGATTGAGACTTTTATTAGTAGGTTGCACAGTGAAGTACATATTCTGTACAATTGACCACTAAATGGTAACACCCGAATAAGTTTTTCAACTTGTTTAAGTCGGGATCCACTTAAATTGATTCATGATACAGATATATACTATCAGATATATACTATCATCATAATACAGTCATCACACAAGATAATCACATTGAATTATTTACATTATTTATAATCCAGGGTGTGGAGGGTAAGTGTCAAAAAGACAGCCAAAAGAGTTTGATATGAGAATAAATCTAAAGTTAAAATATAGGGTAGAAATGTATCCATTTGCAGGAAATGTAGTCTTGATTTTCAACATTTTCTTTCAAGGCTTGCATGTCTACATTAAAACATTCTTCTTCATACTGCATTAATATATGCTACTTTTAAACTTTCATGCAGAGAAGGAAATCACAACTAAAAAAATCACACATTTTTCCATACGGTGTTGATCTGGAAATTTTTGCCAGAGCATTTTGATGGTGTGGACGTGTGGCACCGAACGGAGATAAGCGTCTCGACAGACGTTATAATATTTGAACAATGATGACGAAAACTGTTTTCTCTGTCGTGTCCGTGTGTCGAAAATTGTCATGCGCTTATTTTTTTATTTGATTTTGTGCGTGGCATATAATTGCTATGCGCAGAGGACGTTTAAACAGTGCGCAATTGCACAAGCGCGCACCTTAGAGAGAACGTTGGTCACACGGCTGCGCTAGCATCACAGCTAACGTTAGCCATGCGGCTACCTCTCTGCTCGGTGAGGACGTATACGTATGTGACGTATGACGTGACAGTATGTGACGTATGACGTGACAGTATGTGACGTGTGTAAGAAGGTGCGCTTGCTGTCTGTGAGAGGGAGACACAGGAAAGAGTGAGAAGAGCCTGTTGTGAAATGCCAGCAGCTAAAAGCAACTGCGTGAGAATCCACAGACCTGTGGATGTGTTGAAGGTGTGCTGGAAAATGCGGAACGGAAATTAGGGAGCAGCAGAAAAGTGGAATGTACTATTTAAATAGGTGCGTAGGAAAACACGGAGCAGAGTTTTTTTTTTTAACTGGATCTGGATCGGCATTTTCCCATGCTTTGCCGATACGCATTTTTTTGCAAATATCGGCGGCCGATCCGATCCAAATATCGGATCGGGACATTCCTAATATATATATATATATACAGGTAAAAGCCAGTAAATTAGAATATTTTGAAAAACTTGATTTATTTCAGTAATTGCATTCAAAAGGTGTAACTTGTACATTATATTTATTCATTGCACACAGACTGATGCATTCAAATGTTTATTTCATTTAATTTTGATGATTTGAAGTGGCAACAAATGAAAATCCAAAATTCCGTGTGTCACAAAATTAGAATATTACTTAAGGCTAATACAAAAAAGGGATTTTTAGAAATGTTGGCCAACTGAAAAGTATGAAAATGAAAAATATGAGCATGTACAATACTCAATACTTGGTTGGAGCTCCTTTTGCCTCAATTACTGCGTTAATGCGACGTGGCATGGAGTCGATGAGTTTCTGGCACTGCTCAGGTGTTATGAGAGCCCAGGTTGCTCTGATAGTGGCCTTCAACTCTTCTGCGTTTTTGGGTCTGGCATTCTGCATCTTCCTTTTCACAATACCCCACAGATTTTCTATGGGGCTAAGGTCAGGGGAGTTGGCGGGCCAATTTAGAACAGAAATACCATGGTCCGTAAACCAGGCACGGGTAGATTTTGCGCTGTGTGCAGGCGCCAAGTCCTGTTGGAACTTGAAATCTCCATTTTGGATTTTCATTTGTTGCCACTTCAAATCATCAAAATTAAATGAAATAAACATTTGAATGCATCAGTCTGTGTGCAATGAATAAATATAATGTACAAGTTACACCTTTTGAATGCAATTACTGAAATAAATCAAGTTTTTCAAAATATTCTAATTTACTGGCTTTTACCTGTATATATATATATATATATATATATATATATATATATATATATATATATATATATATATATATATATATATATATATATATATAGTTAGGATACCCCTGATTTATATTATAATTGAAAAAAATAACAGCATTAAAAAAGACACAAAAACGTATTGATTTAATTTGTTTTAATCAACATAAGGCTCTAAAATTATAAAAGAGTGTTGCTTTAATTGACTACATGTCTAATATGTTTTTATTTCTGACAGTCTACGCAAATATTTTGACGCACACGCGTATGACGCGGGATTTGTCTGTCACTCGTCTGTCTTTGCGGCGCCAGCACTGATCCTTTCTCACGGCCGTGTGTGTGTCAGTTTGCACAAACTTTTCAGAGGTGCTCAACAAAATGCAAAATAGAGCTCCCAGAACGGTGATGAGTTTTGATAAATCGGGTAGAGGGGTTAGTGCATCTGCCTCACAATACGAAGGTCCTGAGTAGTCTTGGGTTCAATCCCGGGCTCGGGATCTTTCTGTGTGGAGTTTGCATGTTCTCCCCGTGACTGCGTGGGTTCCCTCCGGGTACTCCGGCTTCCTCCCACTTCCAAAGACATGCACCTGGGGATAAGTTGATTGGCAACACTAAATTGGCCCTAGTGTGTGGATGTGAGTGTGAATGTTGTCTGTCTATCTGTGTTGGCCCTGCGATGAGGTGGCGACTTGTCCAGGGTGTACCCCGCCTTCCGCCCGATTGTAGCTGAGATAGGCTCCAGCGCCCCCCGCGACCCCAAAAGGGAATAAGCGGTAGAAAATGGATGGATGGGTATAAAATATTTGCATTTTCTCCTTTGACCGGGTACCGTGGGCGTTTTTGTGACCAGCGTATATTTTGCATATTAATGAAGACAGACATGTTCAGTGTGCTATAAAGTTCGGACATGTTGTCGTAAATCAGGCCAACACGACACAATATGAAATTGCCTCCAATTGTCTGCAGGGGACGTCAGCTGGCTGGAGCTAAAAGTGGACGTTCCAAACTCTTTAGAAAACAAGCCTAAAATCACTACTGTCTATTTTGGGTGTCATTTTAATAGACATTATTTTTAGGTACAGAATTAGGACATAAGTACCGATTATGCATTGGGGGGCCCTTTATTTATTAGTTGCGTGTTTAGGAAGTGAGCTTTGAACACATGCACACTATACTGCTGTCTGGGCGCAGCATCTTTGTGTGTTTTGTTTTCATTATGGCCGGGCCTGAAGCCACTGCCACATCTTGATATTGAACCATTGTGATGGACAACGCTCCATTGATGAGTGGACAGCCTACGTGATAGCGATCGCCACATTATTCCGAGTCACATGGTTGATTCAGCGTCAATTACGTTGCCGTCTAATGAAGCACAATATGACACGCCAGGGCGGGACGATCATATCTGCAGAACTCCAACCCGCATCACGTCATTGTGATCAATGCAGTGCTGGCATGAAGACAGGAGTTCAGAATCAGAGAACGATTGCACTATGAATTACATGATTGTTCATTTTATTCTAGGGATGCCCTGATTAAAAAAAATAAAAAAAATATTGCGATTCCTAATCGATTAAAAAAAAACTAAAATATATCAATCCATCCATCCATTTTCTTCCGCTTAACCGAGGTTGGGTCGCGGTGGCAGCAGCCTAAGCAGAGAAGCTGTTACGGCTCAGGCTCCTGCCAACGCCGCTCATCCGTCTGTGCGCACCTCGGGACACGCCCACGGGTGCGCACGTCCTGCAGCAGCCACCAGCTGCAATCAATCACCGGCAATCATCACACCTGAAACTGATGAGGGCGAGCTGGTTAAAAGACCAGTGGACCCTAGGATCGGGGCGGGAACTTAGTTTTTCTCATGGTGTACCGTAAGCCTTATGCGCTCTTACTGTGTTGTTTTTCCCTCCGTGATTCTGACGTATGTTGCTCTTCCGCAGTGTCTTCCCTCCTCGAGATCTCCCGTTGTTTCCCCGGTGTTTTGGACTGCCTTCTTCGTTTCCCGACTCCTCACTCGCCCCTGGACTCTGACGTCTCTCTCTGCCCCACGGACCCCTCGCTGAACTTGGACCCCTTTTGCCTTGCCCTCTTTGGACTTGTCTGCCTTTTCTCATCAACACTTGGTAACACACTTCAGATATCTACACACATAGTCTTACACTACACACACACTCTTGTATTTTAGTCACACACTCTATTTCTATAGTTTAGTTGTAAATGTTTATTATTATATATATTTATTATATATAATAAATTATTGTATGTACTGCCCCCTGGTGTCTGAGCCGTCACCTCTCTCAGTAAACACAACAGAAGCCCAGACTTCCCTCTCCCCAGCCACTTCGTCCATCTCCTCCCGGGGGATCCCGAGGCGTTCCCAGGCCAGTCGGGAGACATAGTCTTCCCAACGTGTCCTGGGTCTTCCCCTTGGCCTCCTGCCGGTCAGACGTGCCTTAAACACCTCCCTAGGGAGGCATTCGGGTGGCATCTTGACCAGATGCCCAAACCACCTCATCTGGCTCCTCTCGATGTGGAGGAGCAGCTGCTTTACTCTGAGCTCCTCCCGGATGACAGAGCTTCTCACCCTATCTCTAAGGGAGAGCCCCGCCACCCGGCGGAGGAAACTCATTTCGGCCGCTTGTACCCGTGATCTTGTCCTTTCGATCATAACCCAAAGCTCATGACCATAGGTGAGGATGGGAACGTAGATCGACCGGTAAATTGAGAGCTTTGCCTTCCGGCTCAGCTCCTTTTCACCACAACGGATCGATACAGCGTCCGCATTACTGATTACGCCGCACCGATCCGCCTGTCGATCTCACGATCCACTCTTCCCCCACTCGTGAGCAAGACTCCTAGGTACTTGAACTCCTCCACTTGGGGCAATATCTCCTCCCCAACCTGGAGATGGCACTCGACCCTTTCCCGGGCAGGAACCATGGACTCGGACTTGGAGGTGCTGATTCTCATCCCAGTCGCTTCACACTCAGTTGCGAACCGATCCAGTGAGAGCTGAAGATCTTGGCCAGATGAAGCCATCAGGACCACATCATCTGCAAAAAGCAGAGACCTAATCCTGCAGCCACCGAACCGGATCCCCTCAACGCCCTGACTGCGCTTAGAAATTATGTCCATAAATGTTATGAACAGAATCGGTGACAAAGGGCAGCCTTGGCAGAGTCCAACCCTCACTGGAAACGGGTCCAACTTACTGCCGGCCATGCGGACCAAGCTCTGACACTG
Source organism: Nerophis lumbriciformis (assembly GCF_033978685.3). NCBI lineage: Eukaryota > Metazoa > Chordata > Actinopteri > Syngnathiformes > Syngnathidae > Nerophis > Nerophis lumbriciformis. Next base: position 35,327,483 of record NC_084574.2, on the reverse strand, counting down.
ATCATACAGGGAGCGGAAAGCCACAATCAGACAGTCCGATACCCCATACTCTCTGAGCACTCCCTACAGGACTAATATATATAGATTGTTCTTAAAAATTGTCCTGTCCAGCCACTTTAGTACATATTTGAGTAGAATTTTATCAAACAAAACCAGTTTTCTTTTAAGTAATACAGAAATTTATAAGAGCTGTTTATCCATTTTATGTAGGAGTGTAGTTCATCATAGAACTGGCACCTAATGTTATAAAAAGTATTGATTTTCAATCGAGAATCGTTTAAAAAACAAAACAAAACATCGATTCTGAATAGAATCAATACCCCCAACAATCGAATCGAATCTTCTGGTGCCTAACGATTCACAGCTTTAGTAATCAGATCACTTTGGCGTGTATGTAAAATCTCCAATATTAGTCGATGCCCTCATGTTCCCCCGAAAAGCACACCAGGTTGGTCTTTTCTCGTATTTTACTGCGGTCATTTACAAAAGATAAACATGTTTGTTAGTAGATACACAACAGCTGAGCACAAAATAGCACACAAGCTACATACACAGTACATTGTGGCGTAGCATAGTGTGTTGCGCTGCCCTTATGCCCTTGACAAGTCAGGACCGACATGTACGAATTTGACTTGACTTTTATTCAGAGTGGTTTGATCTAAAATTATCCGGATTTATGGGGTAGAAGGTAGGAAAAGTTGATTTTGTGATAGGATTGATACTGAAATATTGATTCCGCCGATACCAAATATTTTTGCTGTAATATCGATTCCCGACTGAAAATATCAATACTTTTCATACTTTAGTTTATGGAGATAATGTACAGTATATCATTCAGTAACTAAACTTGTGAATGAGGCAATGTGTCGATGTCGAATGCTGAACAACATGTTCAGTATTTTCACGTTAACACGTTCATGTACCTGAATTGTTATTTAATTTTATGTGTATGGTAGTTTTTAATAATACATTGATTTTATTCCTTTTATTGTTGTCAGAATAATTGTATCTCAGTTATCACAAAACGTGTTGCCATGAGTTCCCGGCGAGAGGACAAAAGATGTCTTTGATCTTACCGATCAAAAGGTTTGTAAAACTCCACTGTGTACGATGGGAAGCGACATGAAGGCGTCGGTTTCTTTGATCTATTGTAATCCACAGGAAGATTTTGTCTTGACCCGAGATCTACAAAGCGGAGAGGACGCAGGACCTGACGCAAGCTCCAGGCAGCTTTTCTTTGAACTGTTTTGTGACCGAGGGCAAGGGCTGTTTACGACCCCCGTCCTTTAAAAACAGCTGTTGCTATGTGATCAGGGAAAGTCCAAATAAAAGAGGTTAGAAAGAGTACAGCCCAGACGTTTCTACTCAATGAGCTAAATTTAATTATGTCTCTGTTTAATTCCTTGCTTCTTGTCTGTTTAATAGATGTCATCAGTGTTTGAACCTGACAATTGTTTTACTCATTTCCTTTTTGTGTAGCTTGAAACACCATTTTTGTATACTTTGTATGATTTTTGTCCTGTTTTTTTATTTATTAGCTTGACTATATTGTTAATAAATATACTTCAGAGTTTGGATCAAATAAATAACTCCCCTTTTTATTTTTTATCCTATGAGATATGTTATTATTGGAAAAACAAAACCTACATTTTTTTTACAGACATATTAGATATATTCGCACAAAGTTCGAAAAGAAAATCAGTGGTATCACACATCACTAGGTCCCCTTTAAAGGGGGACTGCCCTTTTTGGGAGGGAATTTTGCCTATCATTCACAATCCGTATGTAAGACAAGAACACATATTTTTATCTTTTTTCATGCATTCTAAATCGTAAAAAAACGCTAGCAAAAGTCAGCCAACAACGGAGGTAATAGGAGTCGCTCTATTCCGCCTATAAAATGCTCCAAAAAACATCCAAAAGACTCAATCATCTTTTTATAGACACACTGTAAGTATATATGTAATGTAGTAACATTCATAATAACATTTAATATTTACGTATTTTGCTCATGTTAAGCATACGTATGCTAATTTCACAGGCGCATCACAACGTCCACGTTTCCCTTCAACAACGACAACACTACTAATCATGGCAGACTTCATGAGAGACAACAACTACTTTGGGACAAAAGATGATGCAGAACCTTATATTTTTGAACCTGAATATAAGGAGGATGATCTAAAAGTTTTAAAAGATGTGTGCTACACTAAGCATCAAGTAGCAGTGCAAAAAAAGACATACAAAAATAATGCACTTACTGTACAATGTCTGCTCTCACTGGGATGCCGACTGATGGAATGTTTATATCTTCCCTTTTAGATAAAGAATGAATCATAATCCTCAAGCAAATTCCACAAACAAATGTATTCTTGCCATCTTCGGGTATAATTTGAATGTTAAAGTTGACCAACTTCTCGATTTATGTCCACAACCTTCTACTATCCAAATGAGAGGCATGATTTATAATCGAGAATTAACTTTCACCTACTCAGTGTCATGATCCGTGGTCTGGATCATGTTTTGTGTTTTCGGTTTGTTTTGGACTCCCTCAGATTCCTGGTTGTGCACCTCCTGAGTTTGTTTAGTCGCCATGGTTACGTATTATTTTCACCTGCCTCTGTTATTCGGGAAGCTCACCTGTTTCCAATAAGAGACAATATTTAAGCCTGCCTTTGCCGGTCACTCATCTTGGCTTCTTTGTTTGCGGTATGCAACTGTTACGTTGGTTTATTCCTAGTTTGTTTGTGTTAGCGCTCATAACAACATCATCGCTAATACTTGGTTAATATTCAGATCCCAGGGTGTAAATAGAGTATTGTTGGCGGGTTTTGGATGTATTAGTGTTTTTCAACCACTGTGCGTAGCACACTAGTGTGCCGTGAGATATCGTCTGGTGTGCCGTGGGAAATTATGCAACTTCACCTAATTGGTCCAAAAAATATTTTTTGCAAATCAATAATTATAATCTGCATATCATGTGCCGTTGCTTAGTGTCAGTGCTGTGTAAAACTCGGCAGGGTAACCACGTACTACTCCATGTCAGTAGGTGGCAGCAGGTAGTTAATTGCTTTGTAAAAGTCGGAATGTGTCGGGTGAGACGATGATGGTTTGTTGTGATCCCAATATGCAGACCACAGCGGGAGGCAGCGTGCAGGTAAAAAGGTATGTAATGCTTAAACCAAAAATGAACAAAAGGGAAAGGGAAAGGAAAAGGCAATGGCTATGCAAAGCAAAAGTAAAACTGAACTGGCTACAACGTAAACAGAAACAGAATGCTGGACGACAGCAAAAACTTACGGCGTCCACAAAGTACATCCGTATGTCAGAACGTGGACTATGGGGGTTTTGTTTTCCCGAGATGCAATAAAAGTTGGAGCGGACATGGCGTGAAGGTAAATACATATTTTATTTTAACACTAACAAAAGGTACAAAGTACAAATTAAAGGCGCGCACAAGGCGGAGAACAAACTTGGCTATGAAACAAAGAAACTAGCACAAAGGCAAAACTATGAACATAAAACATACAACACTTACTGTGGCATGAAAAACGCGCATGGAACACTGGCTTGGAATGAACGCATGGGTGACAAGGGTAGCAGAAGCAAACAGAGTTAGCATGGGTGTCAAGGAAGTAATGTCGCCAGACAGACTGCCTGGCAACTGAAAGCTTAAATAATACCGACATGATTAGTGACAGGTGCGCGAGTGCAAAACGTGAGACAGGTGAAACTAATGGGTCGCTATGGTGACAAAACAAACAAGAGTGCACAAAGAGTCCAAAAACCAAACCGAACATAACCAAAACAAAACATGATCACACAGACATGACAGAGCCCCCCCCCTTACGGACAGATCCCAGATGTCCAAAAAAAACAAAAAAAAACAAGATCAAGAGTCATGGAAGGGCGGGAGGGGTCTTGGCGGTGGGTCGCCAGACCACGTGTCCCCGAATCCACCAGGGCAGAGTCAGGTGGTGGCGAAGCGTAGACCGCCGCTGAACCTGACGAGGTGGGCGACCTGGGAATGGCCACATCCGTGGCCGACGCGGAGGTCGGCGCACTTGGCGTGGCGTACGCCCAGGGAATGGCCACATCCGTGGCCGACGAGGAGGTGGGCGCACTTGGCGTGGCGGACGCCCATGGAATGGCCACATCTGTGTCGTCGTCGTGGCAGGCGGCGAAGCTTGGCGTGATGGGTCGTGGCATGGCGGGTCGTGGCATGGCAGGTCGTGGCGGGTCGTGGCGTGGCGGGTCTTGGCATGGCGGGTCTTGGCATGGCGGGTCTTGGCATGGTGGGTCTTGGCATGGAGGGTCTTGGCTTGGAGGGGGTTGGCTCTGCGGTGCTTGGCGGCGTGGAGCTGCTACGGGCGGCGCTTGGTGGCCCGGAGCAGCTACTGGCGCCGCTTGGCGGCGTGGAGCAGCTACTGCCGGCGCTTGGCGGCGTGAAGCAGCTACTGCCGGCGCTTGGCGGCGAGGAGCAGCTACTGGCGGTACTTGGCGCCGTGGAACAGCTACTGGCGGCACTTGGCGGCATGGAGCAGCTACTGGCGGCACTTGGCGGCGTGGAACAGCTACGGGTACCTGCCGTGGTGCAGGTACAGGAACCTGCCATGGAGCTTGGCGTGGTGAAGGTACTGTTACGTGACGTGGAGCTGGTGCTAGCCTTGGTGCTAGCCGTGGTACAGCGACAGGTGCTAGCCTTGGTGCTGCGAAAGGTGCCAGCCGTGGTGCTGCTACAGGTGACAGCCGTGGTGCAGCGACAGGTTCTAGCCTTGGAGCAGCTAACCGTGGTGCTAGCCGTGGAGCAGCTAGCCGTGGTGCTAGCCTTGGTGCTGGTGCTAGCCTTGGAGCAAGCTGTGGTGCTAGCTTTGGCGCTGGTGCTAGCCTTGGTGCTGGTGCTAGCCTTGGCGCTGGTGATAGCCTTGTTGCAGGTGGAGGTGGCTTAGCTGGAGGTTGCGGCTTGGCAGGCTGAAAAACTGGTGGTGGCGGCCGGGCTGGAGGCTGTGGCTTGGCATGGTGATGCTGAGCCACCCCACTTAAACAGTTCCCAGCCCTAGCCACCCCCCTCAAGGAGCGGGTACCAGACGCGCTCCCCGCGGTCTGGAACCGTTTTTTGGGGTAGGTGGAGGGAGGTCAGGAGGGGGGCAGAATCCTCCCCACTGAATTGTCCCAAAATGATTTCTCTATCCCCCACCTGTGCTTTTGTGGGTGAAATAGAGGAAGAGTCCTGTGATGTGGAAAGCCTTCCCCGACGTCCTTCGTCTGGAGCGGCGCTTCCGGGACTGCGGTGACGCAGCTTCGTCCTCGGACCAAATGGAGCTAATCAGATCTAGTTTTCCGCTTGGACTCCACATGAGGTCCTGATCCGCCATGGCTCCTGGCGCCTCCCACTTTCCTTCCTCGTCCAACTCCTCCAAATTTCTTGCGGGAAAAGTTTTTGAAGCTGGCGACATTCTGTCATAACGTGGACTATGGGATGTTTGTTTTCCCAAGATGCAAGTAAAGTTGGACTGGACATGGCGTGAAGGTGTGTACATATTTATTTTAACACTATAAACTACAAAAAAGGGTGCAAACAAAAGGAGATAAAACTTGGCTAATGAAAACAAAAACTTGCACAAAGACAGAAACTATGAACATGAAGCAAAACTCGCAAACTGTGACATGAAAAAACAAAACTTACGTTTGCATGGTATGAAGCATAACTATGAACAGGCATGAGTATCAGAAGCATACAGAGTTAGTGTTGGAATAATTGTTTGTAAGTTATCACAAAAGAAATGTTGTATTATGAATGCTGTATTTCAAATGTTGTATTATGAATGCTGTATTTCGAGGCCTAACAAAAGGATGAAGTCTCGGGAAACGCCACTGTGAGTTCAGCACGGACAGATGGCAGGATGTGCTCAACTCCTGGAGGAACTCTCTTTGAAGTGTTAAACGAACTCTCTTTGAAGTAATTCACAAACTCTCTTCCAACTATTTGGTCAACGCTATTTACGACACGCTGCCCTCTTGAAGTCACTGTGGACAGGAGACGGGAGGGGTTGTCCATTGTCCTCCAACTCTCTTCCAACTATTTGGTCAACGCTATTTACGACACGCTGCCCTCTTGAAGTCACTGTGGACAGGAGACGGGAGGGGTTGTCCATTGTCCTCCAACACCTGCCCCAGCTGGATCCAGGGAGAGCCAAGCCCGAGAAGTCCTCTTCTTGGACTTCAAAGCGACCAAAAACAATGACTGTTTTACATACCTCCCCATTCCTATTGTGACATATGTTGGTGCGTGAACATGGAACATCTGAATTAAAAGAGGAGACGAGAACCTTCTTCGTCAGAGCGTGCTAAGACACTGTAAGAGGTTACAGGTTGAAGCCGTCTCTCCTCAATTGAGTCCAAATTGAATTCTGTCTCTGTTTGATTCCTTGCCTTTTGTCTTGTGTAACAGATGTCCTGTATTTGAACCTGACAGTTAGCATGGGTGTCAAGGAGGTAATGTCGCCGGGCAGACTGCCTGGCAACTGAAAGCTTAAATAATACCGACATGATTAGTGACAGGTGCGCGAGTGCAAAACGTGAGACAGGTGAAACTAATGGGTCGCTATGGTGACAAAACAAACAAGAGTGCACAAAGAGTCCAAAAACCAAACCGAACATAACCAAAACAAAACATGATCACACAGACATGACACCGTACATGACATGACAATCAACAATGTCCACACAAAGACGGATAGCAACAACTTATATAGCCTTGCTTGCTAACACCAAGCAGGTGCGTGGAATAGTGCTCAAAGGAAGACATGAAAATACTACAGGAAAACACCAACAAAACAGGAAGTGCCACCAAAATAACAGCGCAAGACAAGAACTAAAGCCCCACACACAGGGAACACCAACAAACTCAAAATAAGGCACAACGACCTGGTGGAGTTTCATTTTTAACGTTTTCTGCTGGTGGTGTGCCTCCGGATTGTTTCATGAAAAAAGTGTGCCTTACCTCAAAAAAGGTTGAAAAACACTGTATTAGACAGCTTTATGGGCAGAATAGTGTCCTCCCATTAGCTGCGTTGTTAGCCACCTTGTACTTGCAGTAATTTAGGACTTAGAATGAGTAAAAAAAAAAAAGAAAAGCATATGTGTTCTTGTCTTATATAGGGATTGTGAATCATAGGCAAGATTCCAAAAAAGTGCTCCTTAAAGCTAGATTTTGACAATGGTATCATTAAATGAACCATGACCATTGGAATGTGCAAAATAAATGTAAAGAGGAGCAGGAAAGAAGTCACACTTGATAATAGCCTCTCTCCTGCTTGCAGCTCGGAGAAGAAACAATCCAGCGCTGCACTTATTTACAATAAGTCTGGAGATGCCAGTTGAATTGTGAGAATGGAAGATGTTCATTACTGACTCCCCTCCCACCCAATTGGACTTGTTTCTGCCTTTCAAAAGTACATTTCCCGCCTGCGTTGATGGAAAGAGACATTGAGAATTCATGCTGAGGGTTTTTTTTTTTCCATTCTTTTTTACACGTTTTACAGCTTAGAACATTAAGTTCTGCAGTTATCGTGGTCTTAAATACTGAAGTTTCATTATGCAGAATTCTGCTTATTTTCCAGCAGTACACAGGTCATAACATTAGGTACACCTTTTTTTTTGAGCTGGAGCCAATTCAAGCAGGACTTGTTACCCATCACAGTGCACATATGAACAATCATACTTGCATTACATTTATATAAGTACATTTTAGAGTCCCTATAATGCAGGGATTGCCAAATAATTGGGCTGGCCGACACCAGCAGATGACATGGCACCCCAAACCATCACTGATGGTGGAAACTTTACACTAGACTTCAGGCAACGTGGATCCTGTGCCTCTCCTGTCTTCCTCCAGACTCTGGGACCTCGATTTCCAAAGGAAATGCAAAATTTGCATGGTTGGGTGATGGTTTGGGGTGCCATGTCATCTGCTGGTGTCGGTCCACTCTGTTTCCTGAGATCCAGGGTCAACGCAGCCGTCTACCAGCAAGTTTTAGAGCACTTCATGCTTCCTGCTGCTGACCTGCTCTATGGAGATGGAGATTATTTCAAGTTCCAACAGGACTTGGCGCCTGCACACAGCGCAAAATCTACCCGTGCCTGGTTTACGGACCATGGTATTTCTGTTCTAAATTGGCCCGCCAACTCCCCTGACCTTAGCCCCATAGAAAATCTGTGGGGTATTGTGAAAAGGAAGATGCAGAATGCCAGACCCAAAAACGCAGAAGAGTTGAAGGCCACTATCAGAGCAACCTGGGCTCTCATAACACCTGAGCAGTGCCAGAAACTCATCGACTCCATGCCACGCCGCATTAACGCAGTAATTGAGGCAAAAGGAGCTCCAACCAAGTATTGAGTATTGTACATGCTCATATTTTTCATTTTCATACTTTTCAGTTGGCCAACATTTCTAAAAATCCCTTTTTTGTATTAGCCTTAAGTAATATTCTAATTTTGTGACACACGGAATTTTGGATTTTCATTTGTTGCCACTTCAAATCATCAAAATTAAATGAAATAAACATTTGAATGCATCAGTCTGTGTGCAATGAATAAATATAATGTACAAGTTACACCTTTTGAATGCAATTACTGAAATAAATCAAGTTTTTCAAAATATTCTAATTTACTGGCTTTTACCTGTATACTTAAAAGTTTTATCATCATTAGACCAGTACTTCTTCTATAGGGTGGGGCATTTAACATTAGACAAGTCTTCACTCGGTGGCATATAGGTGATGGTGCCAGCAATTCACAGAGTGGTTTGTACGGATAAATAGACAAATATTATCGGGTTCTCAACTGTATTTCAATTTAGTGGGGGCGTGAAAAAAAAAATCCCTAAAGGCGGGGCATGACAAAACATAATTGTGAAGTAACCATAGAGTGGTTTGTAGGGAAGAATACACAAACGTGATCAGGTTTTCAATGGTATTTCAATTCAGGAGGGGGGGCATGCAAAGAAAAAACTATGTCCGCAAAGGGGGGAATGACTAAAATTAATGGAGAAGTACAGAGCTAGGGGGTATTTAGGTGCTAGTGCCAGCAACTCATAGAGTGGTTTGTGCGGATGAATAAACAAATGTTATCAGGTTCTCAATCGTATTTACATTTAGGGGGGCATACAAAATAAATTACGTCCGCAAAGGGGGCATGACTAAAATAATTGAGAAACACAGGGCAAGGTGGTAGTTAGGTGCTTGTGCCAGCAACTCAGAGTGGTGTGTACGGAAGAATAAACACATGTTATCAGGTTCTCAATCGTACTTACATTTAGGGGGGGGGGCATGCAAAAACAAACTACGTTTGCAAGGGGGGCATGACTAAAAATAATTGAGAAGTACAGAGCTCGGTGGTATTTAGGTGCTAGTGCCAGCAACTCATAGAGTGGTTTATACGGATTAATAAACACATCTTATCAGGTTCTTAATCGTACTTCCATTCAGGGGGTGGGGGGGCATGCAATAAAAACCATGTCTGCAAGGGGGGCATGACTAAAAAAATAATGGAGAAGTACAGAGCTAGGTGGTATTTAGGTGCTAGTGCCAGCAACTCATAGAGTGGTTAGTATGGAATAAAAAAAATACAATCAGGTTCTCAATCTTATTTAAATTTAGGGGGCTAAAAAAAATGATGTCCCTAATGCATACTTGCCAACCTTGAGACCTCCGATTTCAGGAGGTGGGGGGTGGGGGCGTGGTCGGGGGTGGGGCGGGGCGTGGTTGGGGGCGTGGTTAAGAGGGGAGGAGTATACTGACAGCTAGAATTCACCAAGTCAAGTATTTCATACACGCATTTGACGTCACTATGGGAAGTTTTGACGGAGCAGAAACGTGTGAACTCGTTGGGAGTTTCCTCCTCTCCCAGCTTGCTAGCCTCAATCTGAACCTTGGTATTTACCGTGATGACGGACTGGCAGTGTGTCGCGCCTCGCCAAGGAGCAGCGAGAATACCAAGAAGCGCATATGCCAAATTTTCAAAGAGAACGGCCTACGGATCACGATTGAAGCCAACAAGCAAACCGTCAACTTCCTCGACGTCACTTTCAACCTGAGAAATAACAGCTACCAACCATTCACGAAATCCAACACAACACTCCAATACGTGCACCATGACAGCAACCACCCACCCACCACCACGAAAAGAATACCTACCAGAATTAATAAAAGGCTATCGATGCTGTCATCTAGCAAAGCTGAATTTGACCAAGCAACCCCCCCGTACCAAAAAGCCCTTGATGAAAGCGGATACAATTTCACCCTCACCTATGAACCCACGCCAGGAAACCAACCAAAAAAGAACAGAAAACGAAACAACATCATCTGGTACAACCCCCCATACAGCAAAAACGTCTCAACTAACATTGGCCACAAATTCCTCAGTCTGATTGACAAACACTTCCCCAAAGGCAACACCCTAAGAAAAGTATTCAATAAGAACAACATTAAATTGAGCTACAGCTGTATGAACAATATACGACAAATTATCTCAAACCACAACAAAACAATTGCAAATGAGCCGTCGGCCCCCGGACAGAGCGACCCCAAAACCAACAAAGGCTGCAACTGCCGCAAGCAACCTGATTGCCCTCTCAACGGTGGGTGCTTACAAACATCAGTTGTTTACCAATCTAAGGTAACACGCAAGGACATTAACACATCCGACACATATGTAGGATTAACCGAGGGAGAGTTTAAAACCAGATGGAACAATCACAAGGCTTCTTTCAGGAACCAAAACCTGCGGAATACCACAGAACTCAGCAAACACATTTGGAACCTCAAAGACAATAATGTTGAATATTCAATAACATGGCAAATTCTTGCATCCAGCACACCTTACAATAGTGGTAATAAAAGATGCAACCTATGCTTGAAGGAGAAACTGTTTATTATATACCGTCCAGACCTGTCATCCCTCAACAAGCGCAGCGAAATTGTATCAGCATGCCGCCACAGACGGAAACACCTCCTAGGTAACACATGAGCCAATCACCACGCCCCTACGCCAGCCTGTACCCACCCACTCTGTGCCCTATACAAACCATGGTATGTGAATGCTCCCATTAAAATCTCCTGATGATTGAGGGAACCCCTCATGAAACAGGCCTGTAGAGATGAAGTAGTCTTGTAATTTTTTCCCCACACATACATATATATATATATATATATATATATATATATATATATATATATATATATATATATATATATATATATATATATGCAAACAAACTGTGTTTAGATAATTGATACTTCAAACTTGCATAAATAAATATTAAGGAATATAACATAACTTGGCTTCTGAGAGTTTGAAAATGTAATGAATAAAATGCTAAAGTTGTTGATAAACAAGCAATTATTTTAATAATTAAATATGGTCATTATTTATTTATTATTTATTTCAAATATGTTTATTTTAATGTATAATTCTATGGCTGGATGTAATAAGGAGTCACGAAAAAATACAAATAAAAATACAATTAATTTTGATGTTTTTAGCAAAATATAGTAAAAATGTATTTAGTTTTTTGTTTTTTTTTAATTAATAAACATATTTATTTTTATGTAAAATAAACATAATAATACAATTCATCTCTAGTCTGGATGATTTAGTTCTTGTCACCCTGTTGTCCTCCCGTTATGAAAAAAGGCTGTCCTCACTCAGGTCCAGGGCCGGCCCGTGGCATAGGCCCTATAGGCAAATGCTAAGGGCGCCGTCCATCAGGGGGCGCCACGCCAGTGCCACAAATGTTGGAGAAAAAAAAAAAAAAAAAAAGTTGGTACTATTATTTCTAAATACAAAAACATAATCCCACGTTAATTAAAATGCACAGTAAAGCCTATTTAATAGAAATATTATTTGTTACAACATTACGCCCCCCGCACGGTGCGCCCCCTCCCTTCCCGTATCATGACTCTTTTTGGACGTCACCACATCAAAAAATCAACACAAGATGTCAAAACGGCCAAAACTGTCAGGTGCCCAGGGAAGAAAAAAGAGAAAAGAAGAGGAGAAACGAGAAAAGACAGAGGTAGCAGGTAGGTAACGTTAGCCTACATGAAATTATTTGTCTGTTACAGAATGTGATAGTAACCTGGCTGTTTAGCATTAAGCTAATGTTACATGATTCGGCAATTGCTAATCAATAAATAGCTAGTTCTGTTTTAACGTCGGGTTAATATTGTGGAGGGGGCTAAATTGTTATGGAAAATAATAATGTAACGTTAGGTAATTACAGTACTCCCACCTTACATTCCTCAGGGACATTTGTATTAGATCTTTTAAGCAGGTGTTTTTTGTTTACATTGTTATTACCTATGGTCATGAGCTTTGGGTTATGACCGAAAGGACAAGATCACGGGTACAAGCGGGCGAAATGAGTTTCCTCCGCCGGGTGGCGGGGCTCTCCCTTAGAGATAGGGTGAGAAGCTCTGTCATCCGGGGGGAGCTCAAAGTAAAGCCGCTGCTCCTCCACATCGAGAGGAGCCAGATGAGGTGGTTCGGGCATCTGGTCAGGATGCCACCCGAGCGCCTCCCTAAGGAGGTGTTTAGGGCATGTCCGACCGGTAGGAGGCCACGAGGAAGACCCAGGACACGTTGGGAAGACTATGTCTCCCGGCTGGCCTGGGAACGCCTCGGGATCCCCCGGGAGGAGCTGGACGAAGTGGCTGGGGAGAGGGAAGTCTGGGCTTCCCTGCTTAGGCTGCTGCCCCCGCGACCCGACCTCGGATAGGCGGAGGAAGATGGAGATGGATGGATGTTATTGCCTTCTGGTTAGCTAATGTTTGCCCTGCAGGTAATAGTCACTTTTCCACCCCTTTATACATTAGGTATAGTTGTAAGTAAAAAAAAAAAGGTCAAAGACAAAGCTATTCGGGTTCTTGTGAGTATATACACTTCACTGTCGATATGGGGGCGGGGGGCGCCACCTAAAATCTTGCCTAGGGCGCCAGACTGGTTAGGGCCGGGCCTGCTCAGGTCCGCATGGAGCTGGAGGGGGCGTGGCTTCCAGCTCCGGCTGAAAATCGGGAGATTTTCGGGAGAATATTTGTCCCGGGAGGTTTTCGGGAGAGGCGCTGAATTTCGGGAGTCTCCCGGAAAATTCGGGAGGGTTGGCAAGTATGCCCTAATGGTGAGCAGGGCCGGCCCGTGGCATAGGCCGTATAGGCAAATGCTAAGGGCGCCGTCCATTAGGGGGCGCCACGCCAGTGCCACAAATGTTGGAGAAAAAATAAATAAATAAAAAAAAGTTGGTACTATTTCTAAATACAAAAAATAATCCCACGTTAATTAAAATGCAAAGTAAAGCCTATTTAATAGAAATATTATTTGTTACAACATTCCCCCCGCACGGTGCGCCCCCTCCCTTCCCGTATCATGACTCTTTTTGGACGTCACCACATCAAAAAATCAACACAAGATGTCAAAACGGCCAAAACTGTCAGGTGCCCAGGGAAGAAAAAAAGAGAAAAGAAGAGGAGGAGAAACGAGAAAAGACAGAGGTAGCAGGTAGGTAACGTTAGCCTACATGAAATGATTTGTCTGCTACAGAATGTGATAGTAACCTGGCTTTTTAGCATTAAGCTAATGCTACATGATTCGGCAATTGCTAATCAATAAATAGCTAGTTCTGTTTTAACGTCGGGTTAACATTGTGGAGGGGGCTAAATTGTTATGGAAAATAATAATGTAACGTTAGCTAATTACAGTAGCTCCCACCTTACATTCCTCAGGGACATTTGTATTAGATCTTTTAAGCAGGTGTTTTTTGTTTACATTGTTATTACCTATGGTCATGAGCTTTGGGTTATGACCGAAAGGACAAGATCACGGGTACAAGCGGGCGAAATGAGTTTCCTCCGCCGGGTGGCGGGGCTCTCCCTTAGAGATAGGGTGAGAAGCTCTGTCATCCGGGGGGAGCTCAAAGTAAAGCCGCTGCTCCTCCACATCGAGAGGAGCCAGATGAGGTGGTTCGGGCATCTGGTCAGGATGCCACCCGAGCGCCTCCCTAAGGAGGTGTTTAGGGCATGTCCGACCGGTAGGAGGCCACGAGGAAGACCCAGGACACGTTGGGAAGACTATGTCTCCCGGCTGGCCTGGGAACGCCTCGGGATCCCCCGGGAGGAGCTGGACGAAGTGGCTGGGGAGAGGGAAGTCTGGGCTTCCCTGCTTAGGCTGCTGCCCCCGCGACCCGACCTCGGATAGGCGGAGGAAGATGGAGATGGATGGATGTTATTGCCTTCTGGTTAGCTAATGTTTGCCCTGCAGGTAATAGTCACTTTTCCACCCCTTTATATATTAGGTATAGTTGTAAGTAAAAAAAAAAAAAAAAAGGTCACAGACAAAGCTATTCGGGTTCTTGTGAGTATATACACTTCACTGCCGATGTGGGGGGGCGCCACCTAAAATCTTGCCTAGGGCGCCAGATTGGTGGTGAGCATGACAAAATATAATTGAGATTCACTGCTGTTACGTGTGTTAGGGATGTGGAAAGAAGTGAAAGTGAAATACAGTCAGCCAGATGCCACCTGCACAACCTCATAAATCTAAGTAGAAAATCTCCACCCCATTAAATATAATATTATATAACATTTGGTTAAAAAGTGGTATCTAGGCAACATATTAGTATGATGGATTTTGCAGCTTAGCAGAATATGAATGATGTGATGGATGTCATCCATCCATCCTGCCAACCTGTCCACGGCGATGGCGGTCATGGAGTAGATGCTGGCGAACACCGACGTCACGGGGAAGAAGTTGTGGAATCTGCAGTAGGCTTCCCCAAAGTACCACTCCCCGTGGGTGGCGTACACAAAGTTGATCAAAGTGTTGAAGGCGGCCATGGAGGCGTCGGAGAAGGCCAAGTTGAGCAGAAAGTAGTTGGTCACCGTCCTCATGCGCTTGTGAGCCAGAATGATCCAGATGACGATGAGGTTCCCGAACACGGCCACGGCCAGCACCGCGCTGTAGGCCACCGACCACAGGGCGACGCGCCACGGCGGCTGCACGAACTGGTTGGTGTAGTTGGAGGTGAGGTTGGACGCGTTGTTATGCGGCATCCTTGCACACACACACACACACACACACACACGCGCACACAAAAGAAAAACACTAGTGGGAAAGGCGCGCGGCTAAAAGCGACGAGGGAGGTTGAGACGCCGCGGCGCGCAGAAGGATCATCGCCAGCCTTGTACGGGAGAATGCGCGCGGAGGTGTGCGCAAACCCGCCTGTTGAACATTGGCTCTCCGCGCCGCGTACGTGCGCACTCGGTGACGCGCAAGTGGCGCACACGCGCGAGGAGATCGATCGACACTTGAAACTTCATCCATAACAAACGCGCAATAACGCGCCTTATCAGTCGGTGCACATTGTGTGCCTTTATCTTGTGTGAACAGACATATTGGAATATTTTATTAGTATGCATGCGCCTTTATGAGTATAGACCAGGGGTGCTCACACTTTTTCTGCAGGCGAGCTACTTTTCAATTGATCAAGTCGTGAGGATCTACCTCATTCATATATATAATTTATATTTACTTATTTATGAAATATATGTTTTTGTTAACAAGTTAAAGGTGTTTAATGATAATACAAGCATGTTTAACACATATAGTTAATATTGTTAAAAAATTAAAGGTGTTTAATGAAAATACAAGTATGTTTAATACATATAGTTAATATTGTTAACAAGTTAAAGGTGTTTAATGATAATACAAGCATGTTTAACACATATAGTTAATATTGTTAATAAGTTAAAGGTGTTTAAAGATAATGCAAGCATGTTTATTAACACATATAGTTAATATTGTTAACAAGTTAAATATGTTTAATGATAATGCAAGCATGTTTAACACATATAGTTAATATTGTTAATAAATTTAAGGTGTTTAATGATAATACAAGAATGTTTAACGCACATAGTTAATATTGTTAACAAGTTAACGGCGTTTAAAGATAATACAAGCATGTTTAACACTTATAGTTAATATTGGTAATTGTCAAGACTTGATCTTGGGTGTTTGCTTTTCCGGGATGCAACGGAAAGTTGGCACAGGCGAGACAGGAATGAAGGTACATGATTTATTTATTAACTATAAATACAAAAAAAAAGGATCAAACAAAAAGCGCACACAGTGGCGGAGAATAAACTATGAACAATTAAACAAAACTTGCAAACTATGGCTTGAATAAAGAAAACTTACTTGGCATGGACAAAAAAGGAGCAGCGTGAACATGGACATGAAAAAATGGACAGAGCATAAATGTGGTGAGGTCGTCAGGACGAACAACAGAAAATGAATGAACTTAAATACTATGGACATGATTAGTGAAAGCAGGTGCGTGACTCAAAACGTGAAACAGGTGCGTGACGTGACAGGTGAAAACTAATGGTTGCTATGGTGACAAACAAGAGTGCACAATGAGTCCAAACGTGGAACAGGTGAAACTAATGGGGTAATTATGGAAACAAGACTAGGGAGTGAAAAGACAGAAACTAAAGAGTCCTATAACCAAACAAAACATGACTTAAAACAAAACATGATTACACAGACATGACAGTAATAAGTTAAATATGTTTAATGATAATGCAAGCATGTTTAACACATATAGTTAATATTGTTAATAAATTAAAGGTGTTTAATGATAATACAAGAATGTTTAACACATATAGTTTATATTGTTAACAAGTTAAAGGCGTTTAAAGATAATACAAGCATGTTTAACACTTATAGTTAATATTGGTAATAAGTTAAAGGTATTTAAAGATAATACAAGCATGTTTAACACATATAATTAATATTGTTAACAAGTTAAAGGTGTTTAAAGATAATACAAGCATGTTTAACACATATAGTTAATATTGTTAATAAATTAAAGGTGTTTAATGATAATACAAGAATGTTTAACACATATAGTTAATATTGTTAACAAGTTAAAGGCGTTTAAAGATAATACAAGAATGTTTAACACATATAGTTAATATTGTTAACAAGTTAAAGGCGTTTAAAGATAATACAAGCATGTTTAACACTTATAGTTAATATTGGTAATAAGTTAAAGGTGTTTAAAGATAATACAAGCATGTTTAACACATATAATTACTATTGTTAACAAGTTAAAGGTGTTTAAAGATAATGCAAGCATGTTTAACACATATAGTTAATATTGTTAACAAGTTAAAGGTGTTTAAAGATAATACAAGCATGTTTAACGCTTATAGTTAATATTGGTAATAAGTTAAAGGTGTTTAAAGATAATACAAGCATGTTTAACACATATAGATTCCTTTCTTTCATGAAGACAAGAATATAAGTTGGTGTATTACCTGATTCTGATGACTTGCATTGATTGGAATCAGACAGTGGTGCTGATAAGGTCCGCATTTTCGAATGGAGGAGAAAAAAAGTCCTCCTTTCTGTCCAATACCACATGAAAG